>NW_013673723.1:11698-29042 GCF_000517525.1 Limulus polyphemus
AAAAATAATTCATTTTATTGTTTTCCATCACAAGATAAATTATTTAAAAAAATGTTAGTTTAATACAATAATTACAGCTTAGTTATCAAACTGAACAAGAAAATGTCCTGAGTTAAAGTATACTTATATCACAGTCAATTAAAAGAATGACAAAATTATAATAGATAGAATCCAAAGTACCTTACAGAAAATGAAGCTTGTTTTACTCTCACAAATGGACGTGTGTAAAGATACACTAAGTTGACCTCTTTATTACACGTGGTTTGTTAACCCAATGTGGGCTGGACACACTTCATGTTATAATTAACTAGCAAACATTTCACTATCAAGGTATAACATGTACTTAAAACCATAAAAATATGTGGTATGTTAACCAAATTTTAGCTAGACATGTTTCATGTTGTAAACATTTCACTATCAAGGTGTAACATGCACTTAACATAATAAAAACATGTGGTATGTTAACCCAATGTGGGCTAGACATGTTTCATATGAAACATGTCTAGCCCACATTGGGTTAACATACCACATGTCTTTATTATGTTAAGTGCATGTTATACCTTGATTGAGAAGTTTTTGCTAGCTGATTATAACATGAAACATGTTTAGCCCACATTGGATTAACATACCACATGTTTTTATTATGTTAAGTGCATGTTACACCTTGATAGTGAAATGTTTACAACATGAAACATGTCTAGCCCACATTGGGTTAACATACTACAAGTCTTTATTATGTTAAGCGCATGTTACACCTTGATAGTGAAATGTTTACTAGCTGATTATAACGTTATAATCAGCTAGTAAACATTTCACTATCAAGGTGTAACATGCACTTAACACCACACAAAATTATAAAAACACAGTTAAGCTGCATAGGTGACAGAAGCACTGAAATAGATGAACAGATTATAAATTGGTAACAACATTTTATACATTTATTTCTGGAAGATTATTTGTTTTGAACTTGCACTTTTAGTGGTTCTACATTTTACGATCTGATACAGAGTGTTAGTTGCAATGTCATCTTCCAGAGATAAACATACAAAAGTTCTTGTCAATTTATAACCTCTTCCTTTATTATCACATTATATATTACCTGCTTCATCTTGATAGTAATACAGATCAACAAAATTTGACTGGAGGACAACAAATCCTTCTCCCATGTACCTTGGTGGTTCGTCTGATGGACCAGTGTATTTCAGACTGTCGGCTAAGATAACCTTGAAGTTTTCTGCCTTACACTTGATCATGTGGGTGAAATCGTCTAGTCTTGAAGATGCTGGTTTAGTTGTGTAAACAACACGTGCTTCTTCAAAATTAATGGATAACGTGGTTGGTAAAAGTCGATTCCCAAAAACTAGCCTACCCTGCATACAGTTAAAATAAGAAATTCTTTATTTGGAACATCATAAAATATGATTTTTTTTGTGTGCAAAAAAACAGCTTGATCTAATGTTAGCAAAAAAGAGATGCTTGACATATTTATTTTTAAGTCATAATAAAAAAACAAAAAACATATTTAGACAAATAGGAAATATGTTCAGTAGTACAAAAATGGCACGCACTACTGTTTTTCAGAACATCCAAAACTTGACACTTTATAATAATTTACAATATTTTAAGTATTCAAAAAAACTTATAATCAAACTCACAAAGCTCGTTTGTTTTGAATTTCGTGCAAAGCTACACGAGGGCTATCTGGACTAGCTGTCCCTAATTTAGCAGTGTAAGACTAGAGGGAAGGCAGCTAGTCATCACTACCCACCGCCAACTCATGGGCTACTCTTTTACCAATGAATAGTGGGATTGACCTTCACATTATAACGCCCCCATGGCTGAAAGGCGAATATGTTTAGTGGGAAGGGGATTCAAACCCGCAGATTGCGAGTCGAGGTCCCTAACTAACTGGCCATGCTGGGCCAACTCATAAAGCATCAGATAACACAGTAAAACTAAACTTAACATAAATTTTTTTCCACTTTTTAATGATATTTAGAACAGAAAATATAACTTTACCGTGGATATATCCAGCTTTATCACTGGAATTAGATCTCTCCATTTAGATCCTCTTCTCTGCTGTGCTAAGTCAATGCCACTTTCTGCTGATGCTTCAGTATTGCCATCCCCCATTCCCGAGTCCTGCCAGTATTGTTCTGACCCTGGAGGAAGGATTTCAGGCTCCAAGCCAAACTGCTGCTCGAGATGAGCGTAAAGGTGTGACCGGTTGTATATGTGCAACTCAAATCCATTCAACAGTATAGACAGACGAGTATCCGAGTGAGACAGATCTATTGGGTTGAAAACAGAGCTATTACCTGGTAACACCTTCATGTAGTGTGAAAGAACATATTCTATGGTTGAGAACAGAGCTGTCACATGGTAACACTTTCATGTAGTGTGCAAGAACATGTTCTATGATTGAAAACAGAGCTGTTACCTGGTAACACCTTCATGCAGTGTGCAAGAACATGTTCGATGGTTGAGAACAGAGCTTGTTCTTGCACACTGCATGAAGGTGTTACCAGGTAACAGCTCAGTTTTCAATCATAGAACATGTTCTTACACTCTACAGAAGGTGTTACCAGGTGACTTGTTCTATGATTGAAAACAGAGCTGTTACCTGGTAACACCTTCATGCAGTGTCCAAGAACATGTTCTATGGTTGAGAACAGAGCTGTCACATGGTAACACTTTCATGTAGTGTGCAAGAACATGTTCTATGATTGAAAACAGAGCTGTTACCTGGTAACACCTTCATGCAGTGTGCAAGAACATGTTCGATGGTTGAGAACAGAGCTGTCACCTGGTAACACCTTCTGTAGAGTGTAAGAACATGTTCTATGGTTGAGAACAGAGCTGTTACCTGGTAACACTTTCATGCAGTGTGCAAGAACATGTTCTATGATTGAAAACAGAGCTGTTACCTGGTAACACTTTCATGCAGTGTGCAAGAACATGTTCTACGATTGAAAACAGAGCTGTCACCTGGTAACACCTTCATGCAGTGTGCAAGAACATGTTCTATGATTGAAAACAGAGCTGTTACCTGGTAACACCTTCATGCAGTGTCCAAGAACATGTTCTATGGTTGAGAACAGAGCTGTCATCTGGTAACACCTTCATGTAGTGTGCAAGAACATGGTCTACGATTGAAAACAGAGCTGTTACCTGGTAATACCTTCTAGCAGTGTGCAAGAACATGTTCTATGAACTGCTTAAGTTCATAAATCAGCAAAGTGAATATTCAAAATTTCTAACAGTGAAAAGTATATTACATAAACTAAAAGCACAACTAAATTGTAGCATGATCCCATGCACCTGATAATAAAGGGTGACAGATATGTAAAAATTGATGAATTAGGAACAGAGAAAAACAAGTTCTTATCCTGTAAGAAACAGAAGTACTTCTGGTTTCAAACTATTCACTGGAACGAAACATTCCAATTATCTATCATCACATAGCTTACCAATCATTTTTGGATGTATAAATGTTCTTGATGATGTAAAAATAAAACAAACTGTTGTTTGTGGACCACACAGTTCTATAATTTACATTTAGTGAATTTCTATGTTAGATAATATTATATCCATACATTCTAAACATAAAATATTTGGTTGTTTCCGATAGCCTACTGTAAAAGATGAAAAATGGTTTACTTCCACACAAGTCATTAGAAGGTTAGTTGAAATTACAAAGATAAGGATACAGTGGGTTGGGTGTATTATATCAAAATTATTTTGAAAATGCAAATCAACAAGGCATATAACAGACACAGACAATTTGGGAACTGCAACAAGTCATATTCCAGTTGTGGTAAGTAAAGTATGGCTCCTTGTAACATGTAAGAATCCAAACCCTCAAATGTCAGTGGCAAAATCCATTTATATGCCATAGGAAACTGTACATAATCAAGAGGAATCTCCATTTTAAAATGAAGCCAACAGGGTATGGATTTACCCCAACAAGGCTTCAAGTCATACTCCCCATTCAACTGTCACATAACTCAAGCAGCTAGAGAATGAAACAAGCACTCATGCTATTCTATATAAAGACACACCAGTTAAGTCACTGGATGCAGAACTTAGGGATTTCTGTGTGATCATACTGTTTAAATAGGAGCTAGAAAATCAATGTCCTTGTACTCTAGATGAATTAAGGAGTAGTAGTATGCTTTTGACATGACACCCTTACACCAGAGCCTTATGCAATAGAAACTATGCTGCTGAGCTATTGCCAAGGTGCATGGTTGTCAGAGAGAGTATAATCAAACATGATGACATTGACTGTAATGACATGATGCTCCAAAACCTTTTCAATATAATGTACTCAACCTCTGTATACATTTAATACACAAACAAAATTATTTCTTAAACATTTTTCTTAAAGTGAAGTAAAAAAGGTTATGTTATTGTATAAGAAAATATCTCTGAATACAGGTTTTTTCTATAAATTGTACGAGTAACAGGCTTCATCTGTATTAATATTAAATAAAATATGAGCAAAAATGCAGAAAGTCTAGTTTTCTTCTGAATTACACAATGAATTTACAAATAAACATACATCATACATATCACCATATCCAGATAAATGTATTGTTTTCAACTAATTCTTGGCATCCTGTTCTCAGCATGCACACAGTTTGCAACATGAAAAATCACTAGTATATCATTTTCAATATGAAAATCATCTGTATATAATTTTCAACATGGAAATAAATAATATATTGCTTTCAATATAAAAATCACCAGTACATCATTTACAACATAAAAACCACAAATATTTAGTTGTCAACATATCTAAAAATTGTTCTGAGGTATCTTTTCAAAATTCTTTATATCATACATGTTGTGTTATATGTAAAATATGATTAATGAGGAAAAAAAGTTTAAGAGGGTTCATTATTTGTGAATGTTTTGGCTCACCTACTGTATGCTTTTTTCTCAGATGTGTGTTTTAACAGGAATACGATTATTATTCATGAAAGAGACAAACCACAGAAAAATTTTGTCTAACTATTTTAAAGGTTAGTTATTAAATGTATACCTCATTGTAAAAATTTTCTGTGAGATGAAATCTTAAAATTAGAATTTAATACAGTATGTAGAAAGTTAAATAAACTAACCATTGATCAGTAGTTCACTTGATTATTTCTTACAACAACGAACTTTAAATAAAAATTATTCATCAAGGATGATATAAAAGTATTTGTCAAACTATATGAATCGAATAAATATTTCTTCTTACCTATATCTACATTAATGAGTCTCACAGAAAATGACTAAATATAGAAACTAGGTCTAACAGGTTGTCCAATGAAGATGACAGATAATTTATTGTGTGAATCACTATCATCCGATGTGGATTCACACAAGTTGCAACATCATACATACCCTCCGTTATTTCTTTCTTTACATATGGTCTCCACCACCTGAAGATCATCCAGCCATCTTGTGCCCTAACAGTAAAGTCTTCATTCATGAAAGCAACATCGCGAAACATAATTTTTCCAGATAAAACGGAGATTGAGAAGGATCCTTTCAAAAACAAACAAGTTTACAATCTCATGATATACTCTGGTACTCTAAAAAATGTGCATAATTTAATAAATAATTAAGAGAAAGAACACAACATTCTACTTTTATTTTCACAAAAATATGCATATCCAACTAAAACTAACTTACTCCACAAGACTTAAGCTTTTACACCCAGCTTTGCTCTCATTTTCACCAAACTTTGGAAGCAGAGTTTTATTATCTGATTTAAAAAAACAGATGCACAAGTTCAACCTATTAAGAAATCTAGTTTAATGAAATTATTAATAAACTACTTGATTTACAAATGGTGTAATGTTTCATGACTTAGTTTCCATAAAATATGCCATCAAGGTCATTCTTAAAGTCTCCTCAAATAAGCCCTATACTTCATTTATATTTGTTGAGCCATGCCAGTAACCTGTTTAATATTGCTACAGGAATTAATGTATGTAAGCAATAACAGATACAGTTCAGATGAGTTTTGTATGAACTTTTTGGGTTGATGAACCTTGGAATGAAATTAACAGAACAGTGTGATCTGTTTTAATCCTTTACCTTTTCTACCATTACACTGTGTATAATCAGTGAACTCACCAACTTTAATATGCCACTTCTTCACAAATATATATGTACAAATCTTAAAATACCCCTTCTTTACAAATCTGTACTCACTGATCTTAACATACCCCTTTTTTTTACAAATCTGTACTCACTGATCTTAACATTATTGTCAGACCCCTTTACAAATCTGTACACAACAATTTTAACATTATTGTCAGACCCCTTTACAAATCTGTACACAACAATCTTAACATTATTGTCAGACCCCTTTACAAATCTGTACACAACAATCTTAACACACCCCTTCTTAACAGATCTGTACTTACCAATCTTAACATTATGTCATACCCCTTCTTTATGAATCTGTACTCACCAATCTTAACATTATTGTCAGACCCCTTTACAAATCTGTACACAACAATCTTAACACACCCCTTCTTAATAGATCTGTACTTACCAATCTTAACATTATGTCATACCCCTTCTTTATGAATCTGTACTCACCAATCTTAACGTATCCCTTCTTTACAAATCTGTTCAACATCTTAGTTATGATGAATCCAATCACTCTTGAGTTATAATAAGTTACATACACCACCCAGCTGATAGACGTGAAGAGAGCACACAGTAACCACACAAAGTCAGAGTCCATTGCCAGGTTCTCGAGTGGAGGAAACGTGCCATTCCATGGTGAAGGAGGAGCTTGACTTGTGATGCTGAGCTCCATTCTGCAAAAATAATTACTATTTAACTTAACAGCACCTATGAAATAAAGCACTGCTACGATATATATTTTGTCACAATGCACACAGAATATTCAGCTTCAGATGCTAACATAAAGTTACTATTATGTAGTACCATATTGTGATATTTTAACTCAAAAGTAGTGTACTGTAGTACCATACTGTGCTATTTGAACTCAAATGATACTGTTGTGTAGTACCATATTATTTTAACTCAAAGGTACTGTTGCGTAGTACCATAGTGTGTTATTTGAACTCAAATGATACTGCACTGTAGTACCATACTGTGTTATTTGAACTCAAACGATACTGTTGTGTAGTACGATACTATGTTATTGTATTATAAGGGGGACCAACACACAAAGTTAGATGATGTGATTCATGAATATGATAAACACTGATTTAGCTAGTAATTGTGTTATATGGGGGACTTAACAACTGTTATATGTTTGTTAGATATTTTTTGGTATTTCTTAAAGAACTTGCAAATTATCTATGTATCCCAAAACTATTAAGTTCCAAGTCTGTTGTACAAATGATAAGCATTAGATGTTATATTTAGACACCAAACTTACAATCTGATACATGATTGATATAAACAGTGATTAAACTAAAATATTATGCTAAAAATAATGTCAACAGCAAGATCCAAATGTTTTATAATCATCATAGTTTGTTTTATTGTTAATTGATTTTGATATTATGAACTTCTAGTAAGTTTGTTATTTACAGTTGGTTTCACTAATTCATAAGTTCCATTTTTGTGCCATCCTTTGCAGTTGGTTTACTTATGATATTAAATTAGCATGGAAAGGTGTTAATGACTATGGAATAAACTGTATAATAGAGAAAGTGTGAATAAAATGTTTTTATACAACTTTTGTTTCTGTACTGGATCAATATAAAACATACTGTGTTATAATAAGACATATTTCTAAATTACTTAACATTTTTTCCTAGCTAAACCATCGTAATAACCTAAATGTTTAGAGCAATGGGTTGGCTGGTTGGACCCAGTGAAAGTTTTCACGATAAAGGAGACTAAATGTTAGAGATGGGCTCCACCTAATCTGGATACGAAGTAGGATGTTTGGGGAAGCTGTAAACATATTTTAGATAATATTACAGATTTGTTTTCTTTTCACCAAAGGTAAAATTGAAAATATAATATGTGATGTACAGGTCTAATGCATTCTTTAATTGGCCATAACCTATGATGTTTTCTGCAGTTTCGCCTATTCAAGGCTCATCAGCTCAGTTTGGGTCAACAAACCAAAGATGTACAGTTAGGCCTTTTATAATGGTGGTGTATATACAATACGTGGTTTTTGAATTCTTTTTAACTCACCATACAATAACAAATTGACTTAGGTTACTATATGGTGAGTTAAAAAGGACTCAAAACTCATGAATATTCTAGACAGTTTAATCTAAACTTTCATAGTGATGAGGGAAAGCTTGCTAAACTAAGAATAAACAAATTCACATGACAGCATGCACAACAAGGAGATTGCAGATATAAGACTTGAAGCATAACAAGGTACATAACAATTCTAAAGATACATCTATCATATTTAACATGGTATATTCAATAATAAGCTTATTTGCTATTATTCTAATGTTAGGTATATTAAGAACAAAGAGATGAGTTCAGAGCTCTAGTTGAAGTCAAAGATTATGTAAAATGGAAATGACTGAAACTGGTTTAAGTTTGGTAGCATTTGTAATATAAATTATTTTGAAATTCCACATTAAGATAGCGACAGACTTTTATTGAGGGAGGGGGTATGTGGCTCTATACAAGGGATAAATTACAGCTTGTTAGGATTGAAGATATACAAAATGGTAGTCAATGGGTTAAATCAATGTGGCTTATAATTGGGGGTTTCAACAGTAAAATGTTTTTAATTGGCACTTGTTACAGGTCACATTATCAGACAGAAGAAGTCCATGAGATCAGACATCTTTCATTCATTTTTGGAAAGTAAACAGAAAGTGGGCAGGTTTCTGAGGATTATAGAATTGCTAATGTTACTTCTATTGTTAAGAGAGGTGATAACACTTGATTATTGATTAGTTATTCTTACTTCTATAGTGGAAAAATTTCTAGTCTAATGAAAGAAGCTTTATAAATCTACTAATCTGTTTTTTTTTAGGATGTTACTTGTCATTTGAACAATAGAAAGGCTATGGACTTGATTTACTTAAATTTTAAAAGAATTTTTTATAAAGTGCCACAAAAGATTAGCTAATAACAGAATATATACAGGGGGTTAGAGAAAGACTAGTTAATGTTCCTGTAAAGTGTTTGGATGGGAGAAGCAAAACGTTGTTACGAATGGAGCCCTTGCGATCAGTGGAATGTCTCAGGAGTCAGTGCTTGAGATTGTTTTTTTTCCTGTTTACAGTAAGTAATAACCATTGATACTTTGATGGAGGCATAATTAGTAAATTAGTAAAGTTTGCTAACAACATTCTATTATTGAGTATTTACAGCTATATTGAGGATGTTGGTGTATTATAGAATGACTCTGATTATGTGGTAAGTTAATAAATATCTTTCACATTACTTTTAATTACAGTAAGTGCTAGATAATGAATTTGGATTATAATTTGAATCACACATTTAATATATATGGGATTGAAGAAAAGGATCTGGGCAAAATGCTGGATAAGTCACTCAAACTATAGAAGCTGAGCTCTAGAGTACAGCCAATAGAATTTTAGGGTGCATTTATAGACATGCTGGGGGGGGGGGCAAAAGGTGCCGGGCATCCAACGCAAAGAGTCGAATCGAATAGTAGAACCCTTTCCGCCCTTCCCCAAGGTCTTAGGTACAAGGTCCCGGGCATCATAGCACCTCTGCACACTACTGCTTGCAATACTGTGCACTACTACTAGTAGTACTTTTAGTCTCCTTATAGATTAAAAAAAGATACTGACTAATTCAAGTGTCCACAAATGTGATACTACTACTACCAGTATGATGCCAGGGAAAAAGGGTTATCTTATTTAGAGGAATATGACCTTTTTGACTTTTTTCTCTCAAGAGAAAATAAAAAAGTAGAAGGTTATCTTATTTAGATGTAAACGATTATCCAGGAGACCAATAGGATAAAGACCTTTGATTTCTTTGTGCTATATTCTGAAGATAATACTAGTAATACTTCGACGAAAGGACAGAATTTAACTTTTAAGATTTGAAAATAAAGACGAAGCTCCACATAAGTGTAGCACTGTGGATGACTTGTGTGTTTCCGTCGCAATAGTGGAGACCAACACTTCATTGTACACTTTGACAAGAATTAGCTTAAGGCCAAAGGTCTCTTGTTGATATTATTGTTATAATTATAAATATAATTTATACTGTTACTACTATGTAATACTAAATTTAATACTACTAGTAGTGTTACTAATCAGTATATCACTATGTGAAATAAAAACAACGGCAGAAATGCAATACATTAAGAAATACAATTTACTTACAGCGATGATGTAGAATCCATGACTATATTATAAACTGTTGCAGTATTGAAGAAAATGATTCATTGATAAGTTCTATTGACTTGAAATAATACATTCGGTTTCATAAACATTATAATAACCTGTGGAAGTATCTTCCTCATCCACTGTAAAACTAATTTTATATTAGGACACCAGATGGGGAGCCTGGAAAAATAAAATGAAACTTAATTTTAAAAAAATGTCGTGTAGATACTGATGTACTTTTAAATTCTAAAACAAATTATTTTTATACTTGATATTTCTTATTTATCATTGCTTGAGGAATTTTGGGAAAACATATAACTGTACATTTGCTTTATCTATATACATGTAAAAACATTATTTCAACAGTTAATTAAATATTAGCATCAAATGGAAGGATTACGTTAAAGACAGCAAAACCACACCTGTAAGGAAAAAATCATCTTAATTATCTAAACAAGCCTTAATAATTACAACAAAAACATTGCATATATCAAAACTATCACCAGGGCACACGTTATAATGTGAGCTATAAGATGTGATATGGATGTTGGAAGTGACTGCGAAAGTAGGACCCACATAGCGGTGGGGATACACCGTCTACCAGTCTTAACCTCCGTTCGCCATGGTGGAAGTTTGGAGTTATACTAGTTCAGATAATTTGATTGAGTTTTATACTTTTGTACTAGGATAATCAGTCTACAGTACTTCCAATATTAACTTAATAATTTCATTTTTTGCTATTATAATAGGGTCAAAAATGCCAACGTCAGGAGGTAAGGCTCCCTTACTTAATCCTAATGCTAGAACTTTATTTATTTTCTTTTTCCTTTCAGTAAAGTTTCCAGATTGTAATCCCATTGTGAACTGTTGGGAAAAACTGAGCCAGAATATTGTTCACCATGACCCTAAAACAACTACTATAGCTCAGTTATAGCGCCTTCTAGTGACCAGTTGGGATGAAATCATGGTGTATTACATCAATAACCCCATCGTCAGCATGCCACATCACCTTGCAGAGGTTGTTAGAGTATGACGAGAACCAACTAAGTATTGAATGTTTAATATGAACTGATATGAGATTACAGACGCTACTTATAATGATTTGATGTTATATTTTGTCATTAAATATGTTTTGGTAAGATTTTGTTGTGATAGGTGGAATGCTGAATTACACATATTTCTACAGCTGTCTGATAAAATTGTTTGCTATTCTAATAAATCGTTCATGATGTCCACAGAACCTGTCTCATTATACAAATTAAATATGTAGATGTTTGATATAACATGCATTTCTCAGTTTAATAGTGCTAAGTGCATTTGTATTCCACCTTAATAATAATGTTCTTATTTGTTACAAAATATGCAAACATTTTGGCCAAGACCATAGAGTCTCAGTAACCTGCTGATGTATTTGTTGGACCTAACAGCTAAATGCGTAGAACAACCATCACTTACAATCACATAAATACAGGCCTTTCAAGTCCTATTAAGCAATCACCTTGCTGTCTTTCCTGAAGCACTAGGAAAATAGCCAGTGATGAGTACCTCAAATGTTAAAGGACAGAATCACACCACCATCTGAAAGTGCATGGTCATCTCTAGTGATAACAGCCAAGAAGAAGAATTGTAGCTATAGGTTCTGTGTTGATTTTTACTGGGTAAATGCCATGATGTGCAAACTGATACCTCCCTATTGCTGTGGACAGACGAATGTTTGACCACACTGGAAGATGTCCAATGGTTCAGTAATTTAGCTCTGGCTGTATGACGAGAGCAGAGCTAAAACTGTTTTAAGTACTTGAGATGGTTGTTTGAGTAATAACACATGCCCTTCGGATTGTTGAAAGTTCTGGCTACCTTTAAGAGGTTGATTGAGCTAACACTTAAATGTTTTTAATATGAAATATATCTGATATGGATGGATGATGTTTTGATGTTTGATTGAATGTTTGAGCCTGTCAATATGTTTCAAGTGATTTTACAGGTGACGAAACTCATCCCTTAAGGGCTCTGGGAAGAGCAACTGAGAGAACCCAAACATACATTAGGCAATCTTTGCCATGCAGCGATGGAGCACATTACCCAGTGCAGACTGAGGAGCTGGGACTGGGGGCATGCAGGTTGAAGCACATGTAATAGCAGTTACTGGTGCACAATGGTATATTTTACTATCTCCGACTTAAATGTTAAAGTTGACCTATACTGCAGCTCGTAATCCTCCACTCTCTGTGGGGTGAGGTTATCCAAACCCTTGATAAAGCAAGAATTGGAAGTCATTAGGGACACGACCAACACTTTTGCCAATGTTAGACAGTGATTCTACTGGCTGGGTTTGAATCATGTCATTAAAAGCTGGTTCCAGCACTGCACAGCATGTGCAGCACTACAGAAATTCTAGCCTCAACAAGGCAAACTCCAGCAACAAATTGTTGATTACCTTCTCCTGAAAATTTCTCCGGATATTGGCAGTCCCCTCCTGGAGTCCAGGAGAGGTAAGTAATATGTCCTTGTTATTATTGTTTACTTTACAAAGTAGGCAAAAGCATATATGTTGATTAACATGATAGAACAATGTGTCATTTATGTGTTTGCAGAACAATGGGTAATGAATTTGGGTGCAACTGGAGAGATTCACATAGATCAAGGAATGAATTTCTCCAAACCATTTGTTATCTCAGTTATGTAATTCGGTGTGTTGAATATTCATACTTCACAATAGCCACCTCCCCTAGTCAGATGGTTTGGCTGAACAGCTGATACAGATGATCAGGTAGATGCTTGCATAGCTTACGAACCCTGATAGAGCTGACTAGGATGAACACCTTCTGTACACTATGGTGGTATGTTGTGTAACTGAGAAAAGATCAACAGGCTTCTGGCCTAACATGCTCTTGTTTGATCATGAAACAGTGCTTCCTGTGGACATAATATATGGCCCACCTCCCACTCTCAAAGAACCACAATGTTTTCAGACATTTATGGAATGGCTAATAATTTCCATGGTGGACAAACACAAGTTTCAGCAACAGGAACTAGGTAAGACTGTCGTTTGCCAAAATTAATACTATCACAAGATTATCAGGCAGAGAATCTTCCAGAATGAGGAGTGGGTGTAGCAGTGGCACATTCCTACTGCTCAGCTATGGCTGGGCTAGTCTCCACCCAGTACTCAAACAAGTTGGCCTGCTGACTTATGAGATCCAACATTTCCAAGAAGTTTGTCAGGATCTAGAATACAAGGATAAGTTATGGTAAAATGTTATGGAAGATCCCCTAATACCTTAGCTAGCTCAGAGTCGGGAAAAACCAAATGATTCTGAAGAAGACCAGACTGTCAATGAATATATCAGCACAGCTGATGAGAAGGAGGAAAATACAAGTACTTATCTGGCCATTTTTGATTAGTTAGACGAGAAAAACCTGAAGATGTGATTGGTTCCAATGGTCATCCAAGCCATTGACAACAATCTACTCGTCAGTATAGCTGGGATTGAAATAAGCTGCGACCATTTAACATGTAGTTGAGATATTGCTGACTGAAAAGGTGCTGTGACCCTTGCTTTCTGGGTTATCAGGTGGTGTCATCCAGCAGAATTTACAGCTTAAATTTCGAAACTGCTATTCAATGAGGCCATAAAGAATGGTAATTTAGTTAAGAAACCAATGGCTGAAAGGAATTTGGCGCCCATGCTTTACAAGCATCCATGTGTTTTTATGACCAAAAATTGCCACCCTTATGGGATATCAGCAGTTTCTCCAAACCTGATGCGGGTTTCCCTGTATGTTACCGTTATTGGAGTAATGAAAGTTTTCTGAGCCTGTTGTGGGGTTTCTCCTGTATCCCCTTATTGGAGTATTGTAGGTTCTTCTAAACATGCTATGGAGTTCCTTTTGTAACCCTTATTGGTATAGTATAGGTTCTTCTGAGCAGGATCTGAAATTTCTTCTGTACATCCTTAAATGAATAATGGCAGTTCTTCTTGACCTGCTGCACACCCTTATTGGAGCAGTAGGGGTTCTTTTGAAACTTTTGTGGAGTTTCTTCTGTGTAAACCCTTATTGGAGTAGTGGCAGTTTGTTTGTACCTGCTGTGAGATTTCTCTTGTACACCTTTATTGGAATAGTGGAAGTTCATTTGAATCTGCTGTGAGATTTCTCCTATAAGCCTTTACTGGAGTAATAGCAGTTCTTCTGAACCTGCTGTGAGGTTTCTCCTATACGCCTTTACTGGAGTAATAGCAGTTCTTCTGAACCTGCTGTGAGGTTTCTCTTGTACACGATTGTCAGAATAGTATTATTTCTACTGAATTTACTGCAAGGTTTCCTCTGTAACAGCTAGGATAGTCATTGGTCATGCCACCAATGACTGAAAGAGCTTAACAAGCATTCCTTTTTGAGTCTCTTTGTGCGAATGGAAAGTATTGTGTATTGCATTACCTTGAATGATTACCACTCACGTAATAGTTATTGCAGCTGTTTGGTGGGGATTCCAATGACTAAAAGAGGTGTTGTGCCTCTCTACTCTTTCTGCTGCCCAAGCGAATTGCTGAAAAAAGATCGTCGCCGTAGAGAAAGTGTTTTTGCAAGTCAGTAAAATCTGATAAGTCTCACCACTCACAGATGGCAGCACGCTACTGAACTGTAACTGTCAGAAGACAACTATTGAAGTAGCCCAAGTATTTGCTATGGTAATTGCATACTTAGCTGAGGTGATCTGTTAGAAGCTACTAGTGTATGTTACTATGTGCGTAAATTGCATATGTGAAAATATGCATTCGTGATTGCGTGTGTATGTGTGAATTGTGAGGTTTACACAAAGTAATTGATCTGAATTGTCTACAAAGTAGATTAAAACATGGAGAACATAATTAGAGAGCAACCCATGTTTAAGAATATGAGAATGTGATCAGTGTATTAAGCTTTTTAAGAACTTAGCTTTAAATACTAGCTTGATGAATATTAATCAAACAAACAGCAAGACTGCTGGTTACATTCTTGAATAAATATAACGTCTCAGTTTTGCATTGAAATGTTCTACATGTTTTGCAGTGTGTTTTGTAAGTGTTGGCGGGTTGTATTTCAGTATGTTTGAGCGTGACGAATGTTAATTTGGGATAACCCAATGTTTTATTTGTTATGTCGAAATAAATTGATCAGGAAATTGAAATGTTTTCAATAACTCAATTTTCTGAATACATATACTTAACTTGAACAAGCCTAATTCTGCTGGAAAATGTTGGCCATGAGATAGGACACTCCGTTGGAAGTAACTATTCTTATGTTGACCAAAATCACTAGGGAGAAGAGATAGAGAAATCAGGTGGACACCAGGCGCTGTTTTATCTATATCTGTCACTAGTAAGTACTCCCACTCCCCCATATCTTTAAAGGTTGTAGGACTATTGCAAATGAGAAGCTCAAATACTTTAATAAAATAAACTAAATTTAACTAAAGATGATTGCACAATCAGGAAAATTTAAATAATTGAAACACGAACGAGACTTCATCAGCAAGACACGAATATGCTCTCCTAAAAGAATCTGTCTGAATACTTTCTCTCTGTAGCCTATCAATCAGGAAACTTTGATCATAAAAATCCAGAATGTGACATACACAAGGTAAGTAGGATACAATACACAAAACAGTAGATAAGTTTGTTGACCAGACTTGTTACAGAAGGTAAACATAGTACCTTAATCAGATTAGTATGTTCCAAACTCGAATTTAGATTTGTTTGTTTTGAATTTCGCTCTATGCTACACAAAGGCTATATGCGCTAATTTAGAAGTGACAGACTAGAGGGAAGTTAGCTAGTCAACGCCACCCACTGCTAACGCTTGAGCTACTCTTTTTACCAACGAATAGTGGGATTGACCGTCACATTATAACTACCCTACGACTGAAAAGGCGAGTATGTTCGGTGACAGGGATTCGAACCCGCGACCCTCAGATTGCGAGTCGAGCGTCCTATGCACCAGGCCATGACAGGCGAAAGAATCTGCTACAAATGTTAAAAAAAAATACTATATATGAAATATAAATAATGGAGAGTAAAATGCTTACAAGATATATTCTATCTTGTACAATTAAACGTAAAACAGTTTTATTTTAATTTCAGAAATAATTTATCTTAGTGAACTTAGTTTTTTATTAAGTTTTCATTTGGCTCATTTCCCAGTGTATTTATTTTGATCTTGGTCTTGTCCCACTTATCAGCAAAGTCAATTCTTTTGTTAATATCATACTACTGATTTTAGCTTCTTTTATTTTAAGCAGCCATAAGTTAAATCACATTTAATACTTTCGTCAGGTAAGTCCTCGTAAGTCAAGTTATTATGCGTCTCTGTGACCACAGGCGTATCTAGGAGTTGTAATGAATTTATCATTATGTATTTATTTTTTAATATGAACGTTGTTTGGATTGAATTTGTATTTAGAAATATGCGTGACTTGTAGTATCAGATATGTGTTGCGTATAACGAATTCGTTATATATTTATTTTAATGTCAACGTTTGTTTCGAATAATTTTATGTTTGAGGGCGTGTCTAGCTTATAGTGTTAGTTACGTATGGCGAAACTCCCGCCAATTTTCCAAGATTATAGAATATTCATGAACACAAGAATCAACAATATATCCACTTCCGTAACCGGTATGGTCTGAACACTCGAGAAAAGCATTGCCCGCTTGTATAAAAAGACCAAGACCAAAGAAGAAACAATTAAGTCTGCTAGGAAATTGTTATAACCGTGTGTATGCTATAAACCATGCTTTTGCTAACCCTTACCAACCGGAAAATATACGACATTTGACCAGAAACAGCTATAAATTCCAAACGTCATTGAATTCTCATCAAACGTTAGTATCTTTCCAAAAATATTACTAGTTTCTCATAGGTCATCAGTGGTTTTATGAAAATATCATCTTATTTCAACGTTCCAACAATTCTTAGCCTGACAAAGCTAGCTAGCTTCCCGACAATTGTAAGTACATCGACTTCAAGTTAACTCGCC
>NW_013673723.1:30015-34197 GCF_000517525.1 Limulus polyphemus
AGACTTGTGTCGCTTAAGTTTCGTCGGAACGAAGTTACGGAAAATCAATTAACACACGGAGACGTAACAATACGTTTTATGCAGTGTATATGTGTGTGTATATGCTTCATGGAATAAGGGACATTCACGTTCATTGGATCTACTCTTTAAGCTGCTTCTTTTTTAAGATCCTGTTCCATCATGACTAAATCCAGTGTCCTTTACGTCACAATGCATGTTGTATTGACTCAGAAGGACTAGTGTTAACTAAGTGAGTGGAAATTTCATTCAAACGTAGGTAAGGCCATAACCTATAGATATCATTTGAACTACTAATGAAAAACACTGCTGTCGACGTTCTTGCAGAAATAAATCCATGCATTATTCATTCGAGAATAACAAAGGAACAAAAACAGCTAGAACAAAATAAAATTTAGTTTTTCTCGACCGTGTGCAATGTGAAGTCTACACATATGCAGAATAAATGATGAGGTCAGATAAATGCTACAGTATTACAAGAAGATAGAAACACGTGGTATGTTCATATACCACACAGATAGAAACACGTGGTATGTTCATGTACCACACAGATAGAAACACGTGGTATGTTCATATACCACACAGATAGAAACACGTGGTATGTTCATATACCACACAAATAGAAACACGTGGTATGTTCATGCACCACACAGATAGAAACACGTGGTATGTTCATGCACCACACTTTACTCTCTTCACTGCTTCATGCTTTCTCTCAAGCCGACAATTTATTTGAGCTTAGAATCAATAAGCTCGGGCTTTGATCAAACACTTCATTCCACATAGACTTCATAACTCTTAAACAAAGCGAATATTTCATAACTACACAATAACAATACCTATAACAATGAATACACCTATAATAGAAATCTCTACCATAGAAAAGTCATTAAAAATGTTATAAAATCCCCTTAAACAAAGAAATACACCAAAATGCTAAAATGTTATATATAAAGAACAACCTTTTGGTGTAAGTACAAACTCACAAAAAGAAAAACGTTTAACAACAAGAATCTCAATAAAGGAAAATTTTCAACAATAATGTACAATCCAATCAAAGTTTAACGCATTAAAAATACAAAACCACATTGCAATACAAGTCTTTTTGCAAAGAAACGATACATAAAGAAAAAGCATTTGATAATGGAAAACTAATGCTAATGCAAACCAATTTACTATTAAATTACGAACAATCCTTTAACATTGAATCAATTCATATCACACAGGTACCACTTAGATAAGATTCATAGTTGCATTGTTATTCCTATTTCAAATTACTTTACAGAACCAAAAACGTAGGTAGAAATCATTATTACATTTTACATGCAAAACCGTGATATTACTAAGCCAAAGTGTACTTTAACACTGATAACATACAATTTTGTTTCATAAATCAAAACTACCTTTGAACAAGGCTGGTCAAAGACCTCTCGAAACCATTGCTGACACAAAGTATACACTGACTGGAGATTTCATGGGCAGCTCACAGTGCTACGTGGACTGCCAGTATTCTTTTTTTTTATTGGTACAGTGGAAAATGCTGAGGATTTCCTTTACTTTTGGGCCACCAGCAGACTTGGTTTGACCAGTGGTGTTGTTATTGCAGGCTTGTATGCTGCTAGTATTGTATTGGGACATCTACCATGGGCTTGGGTTCTTCTGGTTGGTCCATGGTCAACAAGAGCTGCCACGTATCTGGGGATTTCAGGGTTAGACCAAAACTGATGCAGTAAAATTCCTTACAAGAGATATATATCAAGCAGGGCATTTCTATCCATGGGCTCTCTCCCCCCATCGAAAGCCAGGCCAGCTCTGGAAGTCTTTGGGTCAGTCTTAAATGTAGGTTCTTCAGCAAAGAGAAAGTCCCTATGTGCAGTGCTCATCATCAAAACTCTTTCCTTTGATGATAGTTCAAGAATGGAGGCTTCAGCACACAATATGAAAAACACAAATGGCTAGTTGAAGACAAGATAGCCAAATTGGTCAAACACTTGATTTTGAGTAGCAAAACCTGGATTTAAAATGCAAATTACAATTGGTCAAAAGGTCAGCTAAATGTGTAGGTTGAAAAAAAGATCATAGTCGCCAAGTTAGAGCTTTAAATCTCCTCTAAAAACTATTTTCAGAGGCATTATCTCAGCCAAGCAACATTTCCATGGAGCTCATATGTGTGCGTGCTCTAATTTCATGTTAATTTCATTAACCATACTGCCATATGTTGCCATTCCCGTGCCTATGGACAATAAGCTTACCCTTCAACCGATATCCATTCCTTTCACTACCATATGGTTGTCATGTATGTAGTGCCCGGTTGCAGTAGAAAATGATGGGTTCGAGACTACAAAAATGTATTTTACACTTATGAGCTGATTCACATTCGGTGACGTCAACCAGTAATTTTGGCCATTAGAATTCACTTTCCTTCCTTAGGATCCTTCTTCCAGTTCAAATTTCACCATGTAGGTGTTACTTTCTGCCTCCCTTTAGCACACTTGCAACATGTATTTGTACCTTACACGGCTCCTTGTATTGAAACAATATTAAGAAAATAGTTAAAAACTGTGTGATTTACTAAATATTTCAAGTTAGATTAACAAAAATATTCGATCATAATATATCTGGGTACACTAAATTTAAATTTGCTATAATTTTTAAGCTACTGTCTGTGAATTTCATATCCTCTTGATAATTTCACCTCTTCATAAACATTTCAGTTCAATTCAATTGAAATATCATGCACTACTCTTATAGAAAAACAAAAGATAAAACTGTGTTTTCTCTCAAATGTAGTGTGTCTCTCTACTACTATTATCCTTCTATGAAAATTCACCACCTGCCTCATATTTCAATATCCAAATTGAAATATTCTCTCACAGGTATTAACAAAAAGTGATAAGTGTAATGAATTTTCAAACAATACCATACTGGCCGGTAATCACAGTTAATCTCACATTGCAAGGTTTTAACATCTATATCAACTCCTTTATTTCCAGTTATGTTATTTAATACTCATGTGAAGCCACACATTTGAATTTGTTTACACAAATATACTGCCATACATATCTGTCTTCATTACCTGCCTCAGGCTCTCATTCAAATTAATTGGTAACCATCTGGGGTTATATTATGAAGCTACTTCTCGTTAGCTGGCTCTATTTAAATGCTAATATCTGGGAACCGTCAAACCCAACAGTTTTTTTCTTTTCAGGCATTATGAAGTAAATAATCACTGATAGAAGTAAGCTAAAGTAAATCTTTTAAGCTAAAATTCTCATGCCTGAAGATTAATATTAGTGTTCTTACTCTAGCATTTATCAATACATACTGACAAAATATTGCACGAGGAAAAGTTATTCACTCTTCAGGTGTAACCGAAAAGATCGGGGGAAGATTATGTAGTAATCTACGAGGATTATGCAGTGTTCTACTTAGAGCTCATCCTACTGAGCTAAACCAGATGAGTGATACTCACGAAATGTTTTGCCTTGGAAAAGCTACTCCGTAACTCTGAAAACAAGAGCTACAATTCTTTTTCAACTGAGTTAGGAAAACTTTCATTGATTTCTCAACCAAACGATTGTTAAAGGTCTAGGTGATTGAGACGTAAGTACATATTGTACCTCACAACACAACCCGATAACTTGAAATCAAGGATCTCTACTTCATTTTAACTATTGATGTTTCGACCAAATATTTATCTTCATATAATATATCACCTGTATACAACATTTTAACCTTACACTTTACAATTAATCTACTTTATCTTGCTTCCAATGACACATAACTACTACCCCACCCTCCAAGTGATTTAACGGAAGGTCTGCAGGCTAACGAAGCTAAAAATCAGATTTTGATACCCGTGGGTAGGCAGATCATAGCTAGCCAATTGTGCAGCTTACACTTAACAACAACAAAACCTAAATGTTACTTTCAAGCAAGAAAAACAACAACATAGTTTTACCTAGTGCATCGTTTATAGATTGTACTGTAGATCGTTTATAGATTGTACTGTAGATCGTTTATAGATTGTACTGTAGATCGTTTATAGAGTGTACTGTACACCGTTCATAGAGTGTACTGTAGATCGTTTATAGATTGTACTGTAGATCGTTTATAGATTGTACTGTAGATCGTTTATAGATTGTACTGTAGATCGTTTATAGA
>NW_013673724.1:0-14274 GCF_000517525.1 Limulus polyphemus
CAAGATGAAAATCACGTTGTACACGGACTATTCCAAAGAAATGCTCGATATATTCATGGACAAATTTTTTTTTTTAGTTTATTTAAAGTACTTCACTAAAAATATGATTTTTTGTATGTGAAAGACTTATAATGTCTACTGAAAACTGACAAAATTTGTGAAGATATACATAATATATTAAAAGTTAATAGTATAAAATCCATAAAGACCCACGTTGAGAGAGTTATGAATGTGTTATTAATGATTTTACGAATAATTTTTATAAGTATATGAATGGTGATCTGAATTTGATCAAAGATACTGATCTTATAAATATCCTTGAAAAAAGAACTGAATTCAGAATCTTAAACAAAATAAAAAATTAAATATTACAAAATATACAGAAAAATATTGATGAATATATTATTGAAACTAGTAAAAAATGTTTCTCTTCCTTACGGTTCTTCTTTGGAAAATATTTATTATAAACAACATAAGAAATAAGTTAAATTACTTATATTCATCTAGTTATACCATAGATATTCCATTTTTTCACTTTTTTGAAGAAAAATAAAAAAATCAGGAAACAGCTTGGGATTATTCTAATTGACAAAACTAACAGGAATTTTGGATTTATATGCAAAAAATTTTCTTCACAGTTTAGAATAAATGATATTGATATCACAAAAACTTTACATCTGAAAAAAAAAATTAATAAGTTATTGAAAGCTATTAAAAATGAAACATACCTGTTGATTATAAATATTTAAATTTACCTTTCTTATGCGCAATTTTAAAATTGTATAAAACTCCACTTAAGTTCAAATTTATTACTAATTAATTTAATACTATTACCAAACCTGCAGCTATGATATGAAATAAAATGTCAGATTTTCTACTTTCTAAAATAAAACTAAAATATCTTAACGTTTCGAAATGTGCTTCATATCCTTACATTTTTCGAATTCAGCCTTCTCTGGTTGGACATATGATTTCACTACTTTATATATCAAATTGAATTTAAAGGATGTAATAAAAGTCTTTAATAGTTTAATAGACGAATTTATAGATGAAAACAGTTATTTCTCAATATGAATTTTGAAGTGTTCAATGTAAAAATCTCATTAACATTTGTATATATAATAACTATATAACCTTTAATGACAAAATAATTAAATAGTTAATGGGCAACCCTATGGAGATTATTTTTTTTATCAAGTATGGGTAACTTGTTTCTTTATTTTTATGAAAATTTTTTATGAACGTAACGAGTCCTGATAATTACGTGTATATAATACAGAAGTTGACCATTCTGAAATTTATCTTGAACTTGAATTAGAACTTAGTAATAATTTAATTAACAAAGCGCACGTTTTAGATTTAAATGTTATTATTTTTAAAAGATAAAGTGTAGTTGGACATACCTGATAGAAAAAGAGAATTTAAACTTCCCATCTTGGGTTTGTGTGTTTCTTTTGTTTTGAATTTCATACAACGATAACCGAGGGGTATCTGCACTAGCCGTCGCTAATTTAGTAGTGATCGACTTGAAAGAAGGGAGTTAGTCAACACCACCTACCGCCAACTCTTTGGCTACTCTTTTCCAAATTAATAGTTGGATTAACCGTCACATTATTACGCCTCCACAGCTGGAAAGGCAAGCATGTTCGTTGTGATGGGGATTCGAACCCTTCTTAAATAGTGTCACATATGCTCTAAAAAAAGAATAATAATTTCACAAATTAGAAGGCATTTAAAATCTATAATAAATCACTTTCTTCACATATAATGTAGAACTATTAAAAGATAAATTTTATATTTAATGGCTACAATAATTTTGAAATTAGTAAAATCTTTAAATTACTTTGTCATAAATTTGATAACTTATTAGAAAATAATTTTTTTACAAACAGTTTGAATGCAATTATTTCTAACTTGAGGACGCTGGTATATAAAATCATAATATTAAAAACTAGCATTATATCTGGTTCGTTAAGGCTAACTTCAGGCAATTGGCTCTGGCTCAATTTACCCAGGTTTGCTTGAAATGTTAGCTTCTTCTTAAAACATATACTTATTTATCACAGAGACTTTTAGAACACTAGCAGTTCAAACATGTGGCATCAAGATATTAATTTGGAAATAAAATGTCCACAATGAATAAACGTAGAATTGATAACTAAATTATATGGCTCGTGTGATGGGAAATTTCATACTCTAAACATTATTTCATATGGTCCAAAATCAGCCGAGTAGCAATTTGTTGAGCAAATAAATTAATCACACAAGAAATTGTACACTGGGCTTCTTTGAGCCGTAGACTAAATACTGGTTTGTCAGCATATTTCAATGTAATATAGAACTGAAAGTCAACCATTAAAACACCGTACAAAGTATTTGGGTTTACAGACAAAATCATTAAACTATTTAATATAATCAATTCATACAGAATAACATAATTGGGTTAACCGCTAGGAAATATAGTGGTTACATGGGAAAAAAAAATACTAAATGTATTGACTGATAACTTTATTACCTTGCGATGTGGTACTTGCTGTAAATCTTCCGCGTAGAAAAACTCTGGTGGAATTAATCGGTGTAGATTTTTATCAAGTGCTTCCAAAGCATGACGGACGCAGTCCAGCATTGTTGTTGCTGTTGTTGTTTTTTTTTGGAGAAGCAGAGAAAAAATAAGCAACATTTTCATGTTATGCTTATAAACACTTTGATAAGGGTAATAATTAAAACCTAAATGAGAGCGGTAAGAACGATTGGAAGGTTGTTTTGACCTGCAGAATAACATAAACAATGTAAAATATGGAAAGTACTATTTCTTAACCCAGACGTTAAGTCGCCTAAAATAGATATACAGGAGCATTGGCCCTGCTTGGAAATAATTGACCTAATTCCAGTTATGACGTAGAAAACAGGTTTGGAGCTCTTATCTCCCATCGCCGCTGGATTTTTGCCGGAGCAACCCTATTTATACATGTACACGTCACCAATTTTTATTTTGTTTATTCTACTAGTATCCCTGTATTCTGAGTTTCTAGTATTTAATTTGTGTTTTACAAATTTGTGTCTTTTCAAATTGTACACTAATATTATATTTCTTATCTAATTTTATTTTGATTATTTATGATTAATTTGGGTTAAACCCACATTTTAATATTCATCTCCAGAATTTTCAATTTCCAAACATCATATTCTTCTTTGCTTCCACTCATAAGATATTAGAATAACCCAAATTTGGCTTGAGTTTTATTTATGTTAAACCACTGTTACTGAGTTGTATTATCTTTTATTTCATAACCGTGTTATCATTAATTAGAGCTTAAGCCTTTTAAATTCCCTTTTATTTCTGCTCTATTATGTTTAGTTTTTCATCATATTTAATGTTATATTTTGTTTTGCCTTTGGTGTGTTTAGCTAGCCACCCTTCATTTTATATGTTTCTTTATACATACACATATATATATTTGAATATTCTAAGTAACATTATTCCAATTATCACACCGTACTTTATTTTATTCTGTTATTATAAGTTCAAATTGTTTTATATTCAGTTACATATTTAGTATCTGCTCATTCTGTTTTATGCTTTGACTGTTGAGCTCCTTCGATTTTTGCCCAGTTTTATTGATTCAGATGTATTTCATACTTTGAATTATATGATACTTTCTTTATCGTGAATTTTAATTTGGAGTTTAATTTTAATTCGTTGCGACTATTTTTGCTTTAATTTTCTTGAAATATGGTTTTAATAATTTATGTTCAGTCCGTTTTCATTCATTTTTGAAGTCATTATTCTGTTATTCGGTTATTCATTGATTCCAGTTTTTACTTTTTTTACTGTCTTTGTTTCTTCATGATTAAGTGTCATGTCGTCCTATACGTCGTCAAAGAAGTTATTAAAAGAAATCAATTTCTTAAATACATACATTATTCGATATAAGGTTGATTTCTAAATTCGGCTTAGGAATCACTTGAAATAAGGAAAATATGTTAATACGTTTGAAAACTATCAGGTTTCTTTATCGTAAAAAGAAATGTAATGTATCTTCATTCAGGACTTTTTTCTTCCAAATTTGTGAAGTGTGCTACCTGTACTTAGTAAGGGCTAGAATTATGCTCAATAGGTGTATGCTCCTGTGTGTATAAAGAAATAATACCATAACTAAATAAATATCAAGATTAAGTTTTTGTGAATGTAAATGATTTCATAATATGTATGTATGTGTATATATATTTCACAATTAATTGTATTACATCAAAGACGTACAGGAGATCTCAGCTCTTCACAGCCCTAATTATGTAAAAATACATCTTTATTATAGATGTACGCTCCAATAAATACACGATTGTGCCAGCAAACTGTAACAAAACAAAATTATACCATTTATACTTTTGTATCATTTTATAATGAAAATGTCAGCAGTCATAGCACCAAATGCATTAGGGGTATTCCATCTATCAGACATAATCAAAACTACAGAAACAAACTACAGATTCAACAAGGGAGTTAGGAGTCTGGGTGTAGAACCCACAACGTCCTAGATTCCATTGCCACTTTCGTCTATAGCCAGTTGCGGAAATGACAGTTACCCTTAACTAACTAGTCTTGCAAAATAACATAATATTAACATATTAATAAAATCAGGAAAGAATGTCGTTGACTACATACTGATTAAGATTTCAAGGAAAACTGTATGGTTGTTTATCAAGTTCTTACAAGGTTAGTACAGCTGGTTAACGTATAGCCCGAGGGTCATAATTCATGTGGTTGGGGTGCATTTCTTCATTCTTGACTCAAACGTGCTTGATCGCTTCAAAATGAATCGAGCAATCAGATATCATCACATAAGGTACAATTACACGTGATCAACTCATATCCAACGTCTGGAGCTTTAGCGTTTAGTTCCATCTATGAAGACAAACGACATATACTTTAGTAATGATATTATCCTACATAATATACTTAGCGGAGATTTATTAACACTTCTACTCTGTTTGGTAAAATCCAGCACCTTGGTTTTTGAAATGACTCCATCTATTGTTAATCATTTAACAAACACAGATAATAAAATATTTCTAATAACGTGGAAACCCTGGATATGTATTGATAGTATAAATAAAGCTGTTAAAATCATATTTTTGAATTAACTAGGATTCTAAGGTATAAAAATAGGTTTAGAGAGAATGGAGTATGCTTACAAAGGGTGTTTAATGGATTGTATCAGTATAGGAAGGTTTTTTGACGACATTTCGAGTTACTAACGCAAATTTCTAAACGTCATCTAAAAACGTCCTAGACAGATACAGTCCGTCAATAATTTCTTTCAAATCGTGTGTTTTTAGTAGTTACGAAGCATACAATTCGACTGTGAATTACATAAAGTGATGAACAGAATAAGGTATGCTAAGAATTTAAAAGTACAAACAAAGACGAATATCTACAATAAGTCATTAACACTTTATCTGCCATATACAGTGTCAAAGAGGCTCTTAGTCAAACTTGGGCTCATCGTGCCAGTTGGAACACGATAGGTATGATAGTAATATTTTTATTAAAGCCAAGAGACCAAGTGATGTGGTAAGATGAAAGTGATGATTGCTTATAACGAATGTTTAGGAGACGAAAGTGGACATGGCATGAGAGCGGACAATGAAACTTTTATTTCATTGTAGGCGTATGGATGATTTGTTATACATGTCTGTTTTTTTATTTTCATTCATACTGTCTGGTTATGTTTGTTTTAATCAACAATTGTTTCAAATAAACAACAGAAAAATGGAAAGAACAGTCAAGACACAGGAAATATATAGTCTGGTAGATCCTGCAGGAGCATATGATGTAAAAAACATGACATAAAGGTTTAACAAGTGTTCTGAAGGTTGTAAGAGTATCTTCGGATTCAAAACAGGAAGAAAAAAAAATATCAAAAGATGACATTATGGGTTCAGAAACAGCAGTGGACATACCGAAGTCAAAGATCATTGAGATGTAACCAGAATCTGTGGGAAAATGACATGTCATAAAGTTCCTTATTTGGTCTAGCTACTTGTATTTTAAAAGTGATCTGGAGAGCACAAGGCTCTAAAATCTGAAGTTCATGGTAAAAGGGGCAAATGCAGAAAACCAAGAAGTGTGGCCACAGGTCTAATGAAGGCTTTATACGAATACAAACGGAGAGGTGAATTAAAGCTCTAGATAATTCCTGAGAATCGTCAGAGTAGGTGGGGGTGGGGGATACCTTTTGTTCAACAGCGGTCAGGTGGGCCTTCTAGGTAAGTTGTTTATCAAATATGACTCCAAGATATTTTACGGTGCTGGAGAGCCATATGGGAATATTCTCAATCTGTTTATCAAACAGTGATGGGTCCCAATATGATCAAAATTATGGCGAGTTGGACCAAAGAGAATGCATTTGATTTTGAGAGTGTTAATGGTAAGATATCAGCAGTGACTCCAAACAAAGAAAACATCGACTACAGATTGTAGAACCCTATTAAAAGTGACTATTGTCTTTCACATGGCAATGAGTGTGGTGTCATCAGCATATTGAAAGAAATGAACTGGAAGAATAGGGATGGGCATATTGGCAACATATAACATGTTAAACAGAGATGACAAAAGAGAACCTTGTAGAACCCTCACATTCATTGAAAATGAACGAGAGTAAATGCCCTCGATGATGATAGGGGCTCTTTGATCAAGGAGTAAAGAGCGGATAAGCTGGGGAAAACTAAGTATAAGTGCATCTGACGTAGTTCATAGATGAGGTTACAGTGCCAGACAGAATAAAGGGACAGTTCAAGGTCAAACAACAACATACACAAGGTTTCAATGAAATAAAATTATAAGAGATGATGTTGGAAAGTTTAAGGAGTTTATCTAGAGCTAAAAGGTGAGAGCAAAAACCAGCTTGAATACTGGAAAGCAAGTAATGCTCTGTAGTAAATGTATACAGCCGACAAACAGGAATTAGTCTGAGTGTTTTACTAAAAACACTAGTCAGGTTAATGAGATGATCCCACATGTATCTGAGACTGATAGGTATTAATAAGAGCAAGATAGTCTACTTGCTTCAAGACATAGGATAAAAACCTGTGTTCCGTATAACGTAGCATAATATCACCAGAAGAAGGAAATTCACTATGGCATGCTGAAGATGTAAATAACTTATTCCATCTAGACCTGAGCCAGTGTTGTGTCTGTTGCAGAGAGCTAGTTGAATATCAAGAACATTAATGGGTGTAGACAGAGTAAAACAGTGCTCCAGTTCATGAGCAATATTTGGGTTGAGTTCTGGGAGAGAAGAGATCAGTTTTACAAATGGTATCTGTAACATCTTCAAGATTCAGTAGATGCTGATCAGGAATAAGAGAGTGCAATCACAGAAAGGAGGCAATGTTATAGGATGTTTCAGTTGAGGAAATAGATGGAACATCATCTACAAGAGTAAGATAACACTGTGAGCTCGCTTGGCCTGTCAGTATATGAAATAGTTCTCAGTACTGGGAAGAATTTCCAGAGTTATGGAGGGTATTAAATAGAAGATGACACCTCTCATGTTTCATTGTCCAATCATAGTTACAACCTGTTCATTGCAGAGCACGATGTCTGGACAAAAGAATATGTTCCGAGAATGCTGGAAATCATGTAAATATGTCGAGTAAAAGTGTAACATATCCAATGCATGACGAGGCATTGGCACCTGATGAGGTCTGTAAGATGAAGATTAGCAGATGAACTGACAGTGATAATAAGAGATTTGAGTATGCCAGGCAATCTATGGGTACAAGCAAGAACAGCGAGACTAAAGTTCAAAAGAAGAACTGCAAGAGCAGTGCGAGACTGAAAGGCTGTCAAATCAGCATTGTAGAAATCTAAAAAAGGATCTTCATTTATCAGGATGGCCATAAATATGATGACTCTTTAGTTGAACCTTAATAGGAAGGAGATCACTTTTTATTGGAGAGAGAGCAACCTGATGGAAAAAATAGAAGCAAGATTAACTGAAGCTAAACAACATCTGGAGTAGAACTGGTCTCGTGTGAGTTAGAATAAGGGAATAGCAGGCAGGAACCAGAAATATAAAAAGTGTGGTCTAAATTGAACACATTCTGGTTGAGACAAATTACGAAAATTGATTTCAGCCAGAATAATGTACTGCAAACAGAGCTGTAGCCAGTAATTTATGCACCCAGGGAAAGTTTCACGAACTGCACCCCTCATCCCTTTTCTTAATTTAAAAAGTTTTTCTATTTGCCCTTCGGTCTGTATGGTTCTGCATAAATTATTGAATAACAGGTTTAGTGCTCGGGTTGCACCCTGGGCAACTGCCTCTCCCACCTTACCCCAGCTATGGCTCTGCCTGCAAAGCATACAATCCAGGGAATAGAATGACGCATTTAGATTCCAGGGTGAACATAAAATGTCACAAATGTGACAATGCTGGAAGAAAAGTCAATTTATAAAGAGAAGATGTTCTGAATAAGTGTTATAAGAAGGAGAATGAATATGTTAGGGAAGATTAAAGTGATTGCATTTAGCCACACCCCTCTTGCCAATACGCAATGGATAATCACAGTAATGAAAATGGTGTCCCGATATCTTTGTTATTTATATAGTTTGGAGAATAATCTTGTATAACATTATGCAATCATAGGTAATCTTGTAAAGAAGAACGATCATGTAGTGACAAAGATAAAGTTTAACACGCCATTTCTGTGCATCTTAGACCTTTTGGTTCCTATAGGTGACAAAAATAAAAGTGCAAATTAAGACCAGAATTGGTACTCTTCATTTGGAGTTTAAACACTGTCTAAGCAGAATAGTTATTATTATCCAGGCCAAAGACTTTCTGATATGAATAGATATTCTAAAAAGTAAACAGAAGTAAATGTAGTACGTATTCGATTGTAGTAGGTGGAGAGATAGAGTTAAATAGAGATATATAATTGGGTCAGATGTTTCAATTACAGCTGGGTCTTTGAGTTTAGGTGCATATTTACTGTGAAACTTGTTACAGATTGATGGAAACTCCATATGTGTACACTGAAGTGATAGATGTGGGCCTTGAAAATGCAGGCAGATTGGCTTGTTGGAAACTTTGAGATCCTAGTACATTTTGCAGACTCAAAAAAATTATAAAACGTCAAATACATTCACATAAAGCTTTTCAAGAAATAGGGTATTCAGCTACAGAACTTATAGTTTATTGGATGGAACTACAACTTGTATGTTTTGGAAAAGACACTGCTCCAGCATTAAACCCACACATGTGGTATATAAAGATACCACGTCATTTCTACCATATTGTATGAATATAATATTATTATGATTTCTGATTATGAGCAGTTTCCCATAACATGGTCAAGAAAGTCACATCATAATGTTGATTTAATTTTAGTTACCTTTGATATTTTGTTATTCTATTAAGTTCACATCTGTCTGCCCATTGGAAGCATGGTTGTAACATTGCACATTGAGCAAGAATGTAGACAGAAGTGTTCTTCACTTATATGTCAGGTGGTATCTTGAGGTTATGGTTTCCCCTATGTTTCCAAGTGAATGACCAGTCATGTGAGACCTACAAGTCTCTTTGGGTAAATCCGATATTACTTGTAAAATAAGGAATATTGAATATAGACAGTATTGTAGATGTTTCGGTTTGATCAGTTTGTGAGAATAGTTCCGTTCCAGTACAAGCAACAAACAGTTCATGCGACCTTTATACCCAACCAATGCAAGCTGAGATTCAGCTACTATTATTCTCTTATTTGCAATGGCTAATACTATAGGTTCTTATAGTTCAACAGCACAGTTAATAATATTTTTACCAAGCAATATTCCGAAGTGTGTGATAAACAATGTTGAAACATCGAAAAGTATTTCAAACTTTGGAAAGGTGTGTGTCTTTATTTAGAGTAAAACAAAAAGCATTTCATGATACTGTAATAAACCGTGAAGAGCTTTTGGAACGACTGTAAATTGATGGAATGAAAGCAATAAAACTCAAATGAGAGTTTGATAATTGATAATGTAAGATATTATCTGTTTGTGATTCTTATTCAACAAAACTACTTGTCGGTTGGCCATGTGCGATAACATGTTTTTATCACCAAACTCTGATGAAGACTTGGGTAGACTTTGGGTTATAGGTGCAGCATATAATAAGTTTACCACCTGAGGGGATTGATTAAAAATACTGTTGGATTCAGCTCTGGAAATATTTTGAGTAGATTTTATTTTTTCAAGTTCTCGGGCGTCTAAGTGCTATGGACGCTATCTAAATTCTACTCTACGAGAGCCACCTCAGTTTGCATATTGGTGTTCTTTAGAGGTATATTTGTCTAGATTGTATTTTCTTTTACATGTAAGAAACTTTAAACTACTTCTGCATATGGTTGAAATAAGCTCTTAAAGTTGTCATTGATAACACTGTATAAAACTTATTTCAAAATGTCTGATAGGAAATATTTTAGTTTTACGTCCTTCCATAGCAGGATAAGGGAAGAACTGTTCCCTTGAAAATAATTATAAGACTCCTCGTTTCAGTCCTATTATCTTCAACTTTGCATGATAAACGCTGAATATCAAGTATTTTGTTGTCCCAGTTTGAAAGGAACTTGAATCTATGTAACGGCGGTTTTATAACGAATATTCAAGTGTCATGCATACGTCATAATGTTTAAATTTCATACTATTGCCACACATATTTTTAAAACGTTGTTAAGATGAATTGTTATCAGGCATACTTTGACAAAGTAGAGGTTGTATAATTATTATTTAAAACATATAACAAATAATTCAAAAGTCTTGGTCCTCTATATAACCATGCTATCTTATGGAAGACGGTATGTCGTAACTGTTTATAAAGTAGATCCATCTTTATCAAGATATCCACAAAATAAATACAGTGACTTGGGATGAAAACGTGGGATATTTTGTGTAAATTGAGTAGTTGTAAGTGTGGAGTATGAGGTTAATAATTTTCCAGTTTTTAAATTCGTTATAATTAATGTATTTCTATGGCAAACTTCCGCAATTATCAGTAGAATCCTCCTCTGTATACTAATACTTACTCCTTAATACTAATAAGTAACACTCACCTTTTTAAGAAATCTAATAAAAAGAGGGAAAAATACTTACCAAGTGAAAGACCGACTCCTGAGTTGTGTATTTCTTCGACAAATATTAAATGACACTCAAAAATAAATAAGATATTGAACTTTGGGCGACGTGGGAGGGTCAGATTCTCATCAGACTTCTTTCTCCGTCCATGACTATTATTTATAATCTATTATGCTACATATATTATTCTCGAATCAGGTTTATGTGATGTATTACACTGTGTATACACTGATTTTTCTTCACCTTTTCAGCACCATGTCCTTGAATGGTATTCTTGTAGCATTTAGTGCAATCTTACTCTTCTCTTAATTTGATTACATACACTCACAAAGAGTTCATACTAAAGTAATTTGCTTCATTTGATTGTATATGATAGCAAACACCTCAGAAGAAAAACGTCATTTACTTCACATGATGTAACAACCAACGCGTATTTGACATAAATACTCTTTTAAATACACAGGTGGTATCTATATTTAAGTGATGATTTTGAAGTAGGTGGTCTTGTTGTTATAATTGAGTGGGGGGGGGATACTTAACTCTATCCTCATCATGTATTATATATAACGATCTATTTCTCTTAATAAATAATTTTTATATAAATCTTTATCAAAGTAGCGGAATGAGCAATCTATGAGTTTTATGGGTTTAATATTTGCATATTTGTGTATGAATGTAGAATTTATATGTCTTGGTTGTCTAAAGGGTGTAGTTATTAGTGAATTTTGAATTGTTTGTAGTTATTGGATATGCGTATTTGCAATGTTTGTCCACGCTGCACATGCATATTCTATAACTGTTCTAATATATTGTTTATATATTTCAATTGTGTTCTCGGGTGTAGCTCGTGTGTTTTTACCTGTTAGTCTTTTAACATAGTTTGCTCATTGCCACACTTTGTTCTTTCTTTTTGTAACGTGTTTATTCCAGTTTAATTTAGAATCATAAGTTATTCCTAGGAATTTAGCTAATTAAAACACATTAAGTAAAGCCCCGTTCAGGTACAGTTTGGGTGAATTTCTAAGAGTTTTTGTTGGTTTCGAAAACAAAATTAACCTTGTTTTAGAAACATTAATCTTGATTCTATATTCTACAAATTTGTTTAATTAATACCGGTTGCAAATTGGTAGCTGCTATTGAGGGAGTAACTGAACTCTTCCATATCGCCACATCATCTGCAAATTGTGACGTTAAACAAAGGCTCGTGTATTTTTCATAATTTCAATTGTTTAATTTCATTTCTTATTTTATTTCCTAATGAGTTAATGGATCTCTTGTATTCATACATTGTCTTCTGACGTTCTTTGATTATGTTTATAATTTCTGTGTGAGGTTGCCATTTAGTTTTGGAATTTTTTTCAACAGTTGGTCAAGCTAGCTAATATTTTGGAATGCATACAAGTCAATCATAGCACCCACAGAAACATAAAACTAGTATCAGTAAAAACTGATTGCTGCTTATAAACAGGACAGACAGACAGGTTGCTGATTGTCAAATTTATTAGTACTATTCAGAGAATTGTTCGGTAATATTTAGTATTCTTGATTTCATAACAATATGATATGTATTATCTGAAATATCAATCCTGCGAATTTATACAAGTTTTGGTTGTTTTATAGATTTATCCTTGTTGTTTGTGTTGCTCTTTATGATAGATATACCTCACATGCAAATTAAGTGTTATGTAGTAAAGCTAAATTGATGGTGTTCGAACTGACTTCTTATTTCAAGTTTTCTTAGCCAGGTATACTAAAACTGAACGAAGAATAAAAACTCGAATTATTTTCTGATGTTTAGTTCAGCGATATGTGAAAACCTACATAACTTTACTAGCACAGAGAATGTTGTTCAGACACTTTGTTTGAATATGATAATCTAATATTTCGAGATAGACCTTCCAATATATATTCAAAACGCATCAAGTGAAGGAAATTAGTGTAAAACACACTGCGCATGAAGGCATTTCCTGGCTATTCAACGTAGTTTGTTACCATGAGGTAAACAATGCATATATTTATAGTTCCTTCTTAGCTGTGTTCACACATGCCACTCTCAAAGTTAGAGTTCCCATGTAATACATATTATCAATTTATTTATACTGTATATAATTATGTACATAAAAATGTCAACCTCTTCTGCATAATAAAATTATCATGATTATATCGGTTTCTTTTTTCACTTTCCATTTTACTGGAAACCTATCACCCCTACCACTGAGTCCTTATTGGATATGTCCCATTCTTCACAGCGTCAGTTCAAGTAACCCGAAGCAAGTTACACCTACATTGTCTAATCAGTGGTATACCACTGAAACACGACATATCTTTATAAATAAGCAAAAATAAAAAGTGTTGGTAGTTGTGTGCGATCTTGGAGGGTCAGGCTCTATTCAGACTTCTTCCTCCCCAATAGTCCGATAGCAAAATGTTTCGGTCTGATTTCAAATCAATGTTTGACTTTTAGCTCAACAAATAAAAAGTACAACCTGACTTGCGTAATAATAGGTATCTCGTGCTTCTCGCTTAGCAGACAAAGGAACGCTCCATCAAGCACTATGCAATATTTGATGAAACAGTTATAAATTTGTCATATACAAAAGTTCTGAATAATAAATACATAGTAGTTTTTAGGGGAAGCCTAGCCGACTTCACTAACACTAGTCACTTTCAAAACAGAGCGAAAAGTTGCAATTGTACATGTTTATAACGTTGCCCTGAAAAATACAATTAATATTCTTAATATTAAAGTGAAATAGCTGTGTAATATAGAAGTTATTTATAAACCCATTCCATAATGCATTTCTGTCCTATATAGGGCGGATTGGTCCACCAGGCAATTGATGCATTCTTGTGTAGCCAGTATGTAGCACGTGAAAAATTACTGTGGTGCTTATCGTGATATTATCCGGGCTGGTCCTTAAAAATTCCAATTCGCTCCTATCCATATATATTATTACATAATGAAAAATTACTGTGGTGCTTATCGTGATATTATCCGGGCTGGTCCTTTAAAATTCCAATTCGCTCCTATCCATATATATTATTACATAATGAAAAATTACTGTGGTGCTTATCGTGATATTATCCGGGCTGGTCCTTTAAAATTCCAATTCGCTCCTATCCATATATATTATTACATAATGAAAAATTAACAT
>NW_013673724.1:14992-18909 GCF_000517525.1 Limulus polyphemus
TTTAACAACGAATAATGGGATTGACCGTCACATTATAACGCCCCCACGGCTGAAAGGGCGAGCATGTTTGGTGTGACGGGGATTCGAACCCGCGAACCACAGATTGCGAGTCGAGCGCCCTAACCACCTGGCCATGCCGGGCCTTTTAGACCTTATACGCTACAATATTTGACAGTTTTTATTAGAGATGGTAATTTCGAATAATAATGATTCGAGTACTATATATATATATATATATTAAAATTATCTAACATTCAAACTCAAATTACATTCTTTTGATCATGTATTTTCTATTGCGCCTAATTGCCGTATAGCAATTATGTTATTTGGAAATGAAATGTTTACAAGTATTAATGTAGAAACTTGTTTGTTTTGTGCAAAATAGCATGATTAAAAACATATAAGTGTGTCTATCTTGAAAGTATGTATAAAAAATGTGCACGTATTAATGTGTAAATACAAAATGCCGTGTAAAGTAATTTACAACAAAAGTTTTAACTCCTCGTAATACGACGTCAGAAAGCCATCTTCCACCTATTACACAGGGTTTGAGTATACAGTTAAAAAGTGCTTAATTTAATGGTACAACAAATTTGGTAAATAAAAAAAAAGTGATGGCCAAGACGAAGAAAAACGTAGCAGGCGTTTTGATTTGAAAATCTAACAAGCCCCCGAAGGGGCTCGTAAGACAACTAGGGGCGCTCAGAAACAGTATGTCCTCTTCAGCCCCAAACGCGGAATTAAGTTTAAATCTTGCTGGGAATGAAAAGGTATTAGAACTACATGGAAGGTATCATACATACCAGAATGCGTGAGAAAGTGTTTATTACTTAGTAAGGTGAGTACTTCTATCATACTAATTATCTACATCTTGTGAAGCAATGTAGAAAAGAACAGACCATTGCAAAATTGGCGAGAGCTTCTTATATTGAGATGTCTGTGTTACTAAGTAGCTTTCACACTTCACTGTGATATTTGTCAGTGACAAATCAAAATGATAAGACTAAGTACTACACCTTAGCAGGGGCGGCGGAGCCGTGGGTGGTGGTAAGAAGCGGCAAGTGACATTACATGATGTCGACAGTTGAAATTCATATAAACAAACCTTATAACAGCGGCAAAATAATTGATCCATGCTTTTCTTTTTTTTCATAATACCTAGCCACCAAGTGTCACAGCGGTATGTCTACGGGCTTATAACACTGGAATCCAGGTTTCGATACGCGTGGTGGGCAGAGCACAGCTAGCTCATTGCATAGCTTTGTGCTTAATTACAAACAAACAAACATAACACCTTATTCTTTATTCATTTATTTGGTTCACTGCAGCTCTTAGACAAGAAGACTGTGCAATAGCTATAAATATTTCTTCAAATTATGCGTATAATAAAATGTTTTCCCAATTGTCTGTTTCCTGTTCTTCAACCATTTGTTCCCTGTGTGGTGTTATCATAGGTTCCTGTCCACGGGCTGGTTATCTTATAATTCTTTCTTGTGTAGCCTCTGATAGCTGTACCGTACTTTATTCTTGTTAGTGATCATTTACAACAAATTATATGTTTGTTTGTTTTTAATGATAAAGATGCTCAATGTGCTTTGCTAAACGCGGGTATCTAAATCCGATTTCTAGCGTGATAATTACTGAGATTTACCGCTGAGCCACTAGGGGCTGCAATAAAGAACTTTTTGAAATTTATTCTCGTTCTTGGAACTCATCTTCATTTCAAGTTTTGCTAGTGCTGAAGTAATGCAGTTGTAATTTTTTCTTTGTTTTTTTTAATGAAATTGTTAGACTAGTTATCACTATTACCGAACTTGTATTAGGATAATATTTATGGAAATCTGATATTTTATTTATGAAAATAGATAAGATCGTATACTTCAAATTCATTATGTTTAGACTTACTATATAAATTTTAACATTTTCACATATACATATAAAATAAATACATTTCATTTCAGAAGACAGTACAACGTATTCCAGGCCACGTAAAGTTGTGAATTGGAAATAACGTTTAACATCAGTTGCCAGTGGGAACCCTACACTGCGAAAGCTAAATCGACTGTTTGCGTCTACTAATTACACCTGTACAACTAGGGCCCTCTTTTTGAAAATACCAGTACTTTAAAATAATATAATTATGTAATTCTTCTTTTTTGACAAAAATACATGCTCAAGAAAATGGTAGTTTAATTGTAAACAAAAAAAAATTATGGAACATTTCAAATTGAGCGAATTACTTTAAAAACATATTTCTTCATTTTTTGAATAATGATATTTTAAATTCATTTTTATTACAATTTTTTAGACAGTGTCAACAAAGATTTAACTGGTTAAATTATAGAAGTATCCAACAGAATTAAATAGCAAACATTACAAAGTTAACAATCAGTTCACTATTTAGAAAAATTGGAATTACGTTTTTTTATTATTCACATTTAAGGACCCATTACAATAAAAGTAAATATCAGAGAAGTATTACTTAAATACCAATAAAGAATTCAAGCAACATTATAAAATTCACAATGGACAAGGAGTGAATGGAGAAACGAATAACACCCTGCAAGGCACTTTGAGAATAGACAAATTTTAGATTAAGGCTACTTGGGATAAACAAATGTAGTTTCATGTTACAATTTAAATCATTCTAGAAAGAAAAAAATATATTTATTTATTTTTTTCTTGGTGGTTACGAGGTCGGTCAAGTTGACGAACTTTGTATATAGATAGGGTGGAGTAAATAATAGATAAAATATAAATTTTTACTGAAAAAGGTTTTAAATGGATTTAAGAGGCTTTAAACATTATGCAAATGACATTTGAGATTTTTGAGATGAAAAAAAGTATATTTAATCTTAAAATGAAATCACTTTGCACTCGAACTGGTTAAAAAAAGATTTGATATATTCACGGACAAATTGTTAGTAAAAATACTTCATTAAAAACTGATTTGTGTGTGTGTACAAACGACTTGTAATGTTTACTAAAAGTCTGCCAAATTTTGTGAAGATACATCTACTGTATTAAAAGTTATAATATTAAAACTATATAGAAGTATAAATGGTCATGTGATAAGTCCCTGGGACCGAGCTCGTATTGAGAGAGTTAACCCTTTTGCTACGAAGAGGTCAAAGTGCATATGCCACGACCTTTTACAGTTGCATTTAAAATTTAATTAAACTACTTTATTATCAATGTATATCAATTAAGATGACATTAAACATAATTTACAGATGAAATTTTAATGATTTAAAAGATTCGTTTTCGTATTTTAAAAGTAATTATATACGTATAAATCCTAAATTTCACTTTCTGTATATCGCGTGACACTTCTACAGTCCAAACTATATATTTCAATATTTTTCGCCACCTTCTAAGGTATTGTAACTTTCTGTGGAAAAAAAAGAACCAAAAACTTAAGGTGGCAGGAATTTAGTTTGAAGGTTTGTTTTTGTAATTAAGCACAAAGCTACACAATGGGCTATCTGTGCCCACCACGGGTATCGAAATCCAGATTATAGCGTTGTAAGTCCGCAGACATTCTACCGCTGTGCTACTGGGGGCTAGTTTGAAGGAAGAGAGAACAACATGAGAGTAGTTGGCTCTACCCAACAGGGGTGTTCAGGAACAATCGTTCTCCTTCAACCCCACGCGTGAGTGCGTTTTTGAAACATGATGATTTTTAAATTTGAGTGCGTGGAGTATATTTTATACTAGACAACCCGTGACCCGTCGGGTCACCCACTATTCAGAGGTTATGAAAAATTCAAGCTAATTTTAATCCATTCATGTAATTCATAATTCAAGAAAAGATATTTGATTGTTCAGAGGTTATGAAAAATTCAAGATAATTTCAATCTTGTGCCGAAATGGAGGTTTATTTTCAGATAATTTAATTAAATATTTCAATCCATTCA
>NW_013673724.1:19819-26603 GCF_000517525.1 Limulus polyphemus
ATTTTCATAAAAGTGACCCTAAAAACAGGGCTAACTCGGTAACCCATGGCCCGATTTTAACGAAACTTGTTTTATTCTGTTTCTATTCTCAATTCATTACAAATATGGTGGTATTGTGCGCCGTTTATGCTGTATTTAATTATAGACAAGTCCACAAACAAACAATCTCAGTGTACTATATATAGTAGTATATAGATGGACACAAGGATCTTGACACTAAAAGACTTCTTTTCCATTGAGTTGATTGTAGTTTAGTTGATGTTTTGTTACGTTTAATATAACTCGCCATTTGTTACACTATTCTAGAATTAAAATGAGTGATTTTTGGACACTAGCAGTTGCGATTAATGGGTTTCTAGATATGCTTGAGACTGCTATGTCGTCGGCATATTGGGAGTGACATGTATATGTTAGGTTGGGGATTGGGATGTCATTTACAAATATGATGTATAGGAGTGGTAAAAGGATTTGTGACACTCCTTCAGTAATATTAAATGTATCATTTACTTTAACTTGAGCTGTTCTGTCGGCCAGAAAGTTAGATATTCATCTAATTATAGTTTCATTAATGTTCAACTGTTTTATCGAATGATTTTTTTAGCGTTTAAGAATACTCCTATAGTAACTTCGTTGTTATTAAATGATTTGTAAACAGATTCTCTTAATCGTGTGAGATGGTCTATTGTTTGTTGGTTCTTTCTTGATGCGTTTTGAATGTTTGATAACAAACTGCTTGTTTCACAAAAGAGCAGGAGTCTATTAGACATTTTTTCCATTAATTTACAAAAACAACAAACTAATGGGGCGGAAGTTACCAGGGTTAGATCTGTTGGTTTATTTTCAAATATCACTGTGATTATTGCTTTTTTTCTCCATGTGGCGGGGTTGTATGTAACCAGTTAAAAGTGATAGATTGATTATGGGAGTTTAAGTAAGGGGAATTTAGGTTACTAAAAGAAGTTTCTTAATAATCGGCCAATAAATTTGGAATGTCTGAATCTGTTTTAGTTATAATGTTATTATGTTTTACTCGGTGAAATAAACTAGTTATTTTTGTTAGCTGATAGGGATTTAATTTTTTCAAAATTCTTTAAGTTTGCTTTGAGAGTTTTACAGGTTATTGCAAAAGTCCAGCCAGATAGTTTATTTTAATATTTTAATGTGATGTTTTATTTGCATGTAGTCTGGTAATCTGAGTTTTAAGGTTAGAATCACACGAAATGTAATGTTGTCTCTTGAGACATCGCCCCAATTGGCAAAGCGGTATGTCTCTAGAAACCGGGTTTTAATACCCGTGGTGGGCACAGCACAGATAGCCCATTATGTAGCTTTGTGTATAACTACAAACAAACAAATCTGAGACATCTTCGTTCTATAATTAACGCATGTATTTCGGTAATTAATGTCCAGTGATTACTTGAGTATTCTCTTGACGCTGAGGGGGTGGTGTCGGCTGTAGTTTTGCTGATAGCCTTATAGGCTAATCCTAGAAATTTAAAACGTGTCCAAAATCATCAACTTAAAGAACGCCAAAAAACACGATTGTCTAAGGATAATTTATATAGCTTGTATGAAATACCTTATCCACTAAATAATTTTATATGGCATATTCAAACATATCTTGACTTAGTTGTAATAGAAGGCCTTAGAAGATATGATGGAAGAATTTATTAAAGTTACTGAATTCAAATCTGACGAACCTCAATTATTTTCTTATGACATCACAAAAGAATTAAGAAATTTCTGTTTTAGCTTTTATTTTTCGGCACATATTATTTGAAGGTTATCCTGTTATGCCTTTATCATTTTTAATACATGAAAGGAAATTGCAAAATCATCATGAAATATTTTTAGGCATATTTCAAGTAAAATAAAATGCTTGAATTATTAATATACCAATTGTAATGGATAGGGTATGCGGAATATACAATAACACATCAGCCATTTTGCCATCTTTCCCAATTTTGTTTTGTTGGAACCATATTAAAAGGGACGTAAAGGTTTAGCTACGAAAACATGATGGTAAAAGTGATGACATATCTGCATATTTTAGCCATTTGGATATAATACTTTCCAGCGAAGATGAACAGCATAATGCCAATATCCTTCATCAAGTTTCAAATTTTTCTGAGTATTATTAAAGCAATCTTAAAGATGACATAGTAAAACACGCTGTTAAGTGGGTAATAAATAAACACCGAGTTTATGATTCGTGTTCAGGGGTGACAAACAATATCTCTGAATCACTAAATTCATTAAATAAATGGTCTGAAGCACCCTTTGATGCAGTTTGTTTATCCTTTTACTACTGACAAAGTTATTACTTAAGAGATACAAAGAGGTAGCATGGGCGTCAGCAGGGAAGGAGCAAGAGGCGGCACTTGCCCCACCTAAATGACAAACAAAATTATTTCTTTATTCATTCAGCATATGTATATGAAATTTTTATTCAATTCACAGTTCCAAACTACTTTGCCCCTCCCCCGGAAAAATTTCTTTGCACGCCCACCTCTGGCTAAGGTTGGTAATTATATTCTAAAGGATCATTTTATACTTGCTTCCTTAGATTTGGAAGTTATCAAAATCTCGGCACAAAATTGTCACCAAGATAATATTGTTGATATTGTTCAAGGTAAAGTATCTGTCTGAAGTAACAAAAGTGTATCATCAGAATTGCCATTATCCGAAATTAAGGTTATTCAAATAAACTGCTTTTAAGCATAGCTTTAGCTCGCCAGGTTGTACATAAAAACGGAGTTCATCTTGTTTCCTCTTTGAAAGGTTTCATGGAGCAGGGCGCTCAAAGTAAGTTGTATGCAGTTAAACTGTAGCCTAAGGAAGAATGTCAGTGTTCATTAACAGGTGTGTGTTACAATATTTTAGCAGCTAAAATGAGCGTAGGTTTAGATGTTGATAAAGAAGAACAGAAGAAATTTAATCACTCCTATCTAAATACTAGAAATATAACGGATAGGAAAAGACCATGCATATGAGATAAAGACGTAATTCCAGCACCAGATGTAATGAAAGGCAGTCAAATTCCAATAGTAATAATAAATTATACAGACGAAGACTTTCAAGTAGCGCATACGATAGTATCTATAAAAACTGAAAAGAGTAAGCAACGTATAAACGATACTATAGAAAATAATACAGAGCAAAATATCCGATATATTACACAAATTACAGAGCCTTGTCTACCAGATCTTGGTTTGACATCAAAGGAAAAAGCCATTCTTCAATTAGATACCACTTGTGTGACCTCTGACCTACTTAGTGAAATTTGTATGTTGATAAAAAGTCAATTTCTGCGAACTGAGGGGTTAGTACCTGTTTATTATGCACTCAATAAACACTTGGTAAGTTAACATAAATCCTCTTACGTAACATATGATGGCTCTCGTGTTTGGCTCTCTCTCCACCACACTGGCCAAAACTACTGGGTGCTTTCATTGCGGAGCGATTATGGATCTATAATACATATTTTTGGATTCTCTTTTATATTTCAGTAAACCCCCAAGCATCACTTAGAGCAAGTCTTCAAATTTAGTTGAGTCAATCTTATGTTGTATTTCCAAATTTGTAGTGCATATTGGAGGGATTAACATATTTTGATAAAAAGTTAAGAAAGAACGACCTTTATAGTCCAGATATATTTTAACCAACGTTGCACTTTTGGGGCTTCATCAGGGTTAATATACACAACTGTTTGATAACAAAATATTCGTTAAATTAAAAAACTTCTTGTAGTGTTCTATTTCTCGAGTTTGCCGTGATGCGCGTCGAGAAATAAAACACATTACAAGCAATTTTATAATTTAACATATATTCTAATATCAAACAGTTGTGTATATTAACCCTGATGAAGCTGCAAAGGCGAAACGTTGGTTAAAAAAATATATACATTTTATATATATCTGGAGTATAAAGGTCGTTCTTTCTAAACCTTTTATCCAAAAGTAAATTATATGGTAAAGATAAACAAGCTATTTTAGTAAGAATTCCTTATGTTCAGTAGCAGGATGGTGGTAAAAACTGTGATCTTTTTCCATGTATTTCTGACACCGTCCCTTCTCACACTCACAGTGTGGACAGGTTATACAGAAGTAAACTTTAAGCAGGAAAACATTTGGTGGGTTGCCTGGAAAAGGGGACACTGACATCTTTCTCTCAAGAAGCCAGAGACCATAAAGTATACCAGTATTATCAATGCCCAATTACATTAATTTGTAAGTGTAGGCTTCCAGAAGTTGCTGGGAAATTTATTAGATGTCACAGTGGGTTCTCAAAATCATGTAGATAATCAGAAACTTTGGTTTCTCTTCACCCCACGCGGCGAAATGGTTTAAGCCACACGGATGTGAAAGAAACCTCGGGGCTTAATTTTGTTTAAACGTGATGAATGTTTTGTTGAGAGGCACAGTAGAATGTTTCAACATAGCTCTACCACGTGCCCTCCCCCCCACTTTTACATCTACAAAGATTATGTCATACCGGAGGCATTTCGTCAGGTTTGTCTTAATTATAGTTCACACAGTAACAAATTATTGGTAGGGTTCCGGCAGGGACACCGTCTTTTAGTAGTGAGTTCCGGTTTCGTTCTGGCTTTTAGTACATCCCTAAACTATCAATTTCTAACGAGAATTTATGACCAATAAATATTTTGCTTTTGGAGATACCAGCAATAAAGTACGGCCTACTGGTCAAATGTCATGCTTTCCACTGAGCATCCTGCTTTTAAAACATGTCATAAATTCTTTCTGGTGTCCTTTTCTTTTTTCCTTTTTTTTTGGGGGAGGAGTTTCGGAAATTTTTCTCGAAGTGAGTAGACGTGCAAAACTTTTGTTCTTTGCTACGTTTTTATTAGTAGGTATCTCCTAGGTCCTTTTCTCAGGACTAATAAAAACTATGACTCAGACACCGACCAAGTTACAGACTGGCGTCACCACCAAGTCGACAGGCCAACCGCTGTCCCCGACGGAACTAACAACCATGCTTGAATCAGCCATAGACGATGCGGCCTCTGATTATACTTCAACCAAGGAACACTGGATGACGGCGCTACCAGCGACTCCTCGCTCCGGACACTGGACACAAACAACGACGGATTCACCACTGTAAAATGAAAGAAGACGGCGCTGGTAAGTGATATTTCTAACACTAGTCCTAAGGATAACAATAAACAAATAAATACCACTGAAAACAACACACAAAACCTCAAGAACGAAGAACAATACCACATTCCGGCACTTATCATTGAAGGCATACCCTCTTCACTAAAAATCCCTTTAATAGTTAAAGAAATTAGAAAACATGTCACGAGCTTAAATTTCAAAGACACTCGCAGACTTCCGAAAGGAGGTGTTCTTCTAAAGTGTTCCTCCCCCAAGGACTATGCACATATCCTAAGCCCACTGGCCCAACACGGCATTTGACGGTAAAACGTCCATTTACCTGCCTACAAATACCACTACACAACTAGCCATCGTCATCAGAGGTGTCGATCTCGACATCGTGGATGACGAAATCATTGACGAACTTAAAACCATTGGCTACAACAACGCCAAAGTCGAAAGAATAACTTCATTCAAAACTAAGCAAAAAACACCCCTTGTAAAAGTAACCGTCGATAACAAAGAAGACCATGATAAATTATTAAAAGACGGTTGCTCACTTTTCTTCAAAAAGCACTTCACGGAACCCGCAAAAACACCTGCCAGACAGATTTTACAGTGCTACAACTGCCAAAAGTTCGGGCACAGTAAACCATATTGTACGGCACCTCCCAAATCCGTTAGATGCCCAGGCCCACTCGATGTCACCAAATGCCCGAACGAGGGCAACCAGGTCACCTGTGCTAACTGTCAAGGCCCCCACGCTACAAGCTACAGAGCATGCCCCAAATTCACACAAGTTCGGAGTAAAGTTCTCTTTAGAACTAAAAAGACACCATCCTCATCACAAATCACGGAATTCCCACTACTATCCAGACCACAACGTCAGCCACTGCTCGAAACCTCCACTAGACTTAAATACACACAACACTACCACAGCCCAGCCCACAGTTCCACCGAAACTATATTCACACACAAGCGAAACAGACTCCCATCAACCAAACACCACAAGCACACTAATTTCCTTCAACCCCGCTGAATATACAAGTAACCTTTTTTTCAATGCTGGTAGAATTAAGGAGTACCCTGAATTCTCTACACGGGCAAAGTGTTTAGAAGCTCTCTGCTCAATCGCCAGACGTTACTTCCCACTTTCCAACCTCAAGCCACACCATATCTCACTAAGATAACCCAACGTATACTACAAACACAGCATTCACAGACACAATAAAAATAATGTACCTCAACTGTCAAGGTGACCTAGTCACCCAAAAAAATTGAAATATTCAATGTAAATAAACAGGTAAAAGCCGACATCATGATAATCTCAGAAACATTAGCCAAAGAAAACCATAATGTTAACATCCCAGGCTTCACATCCTACTCTCTTCCCACACAAACAGCAATAGAGGCAAGTTCTATACTTCAAAAATAATGTAACTAACATAATTTCCATTGAAGGTTCTATACTTCAAAAATAATGTAACTAACATAATTTCCATTGAAGATAACTTTAATTCCAATATAAATGAAACTATTTTCTGCAACATCCACATAAACAATAGAATAACCATTCCAATAGATACCATTTACTGCTCCCTGTTCAGAGACATACATACAAATTACCTACAGCTATTAATGGCTGGAGACGGCTTGAATGGGTAATGAAG
>NW_013673724.1:27603-32666 GCF_000517525.1 Limulus polyphemus
ATATAATTAATTATATTTTAGCTCATTTGTGGCACAGTGCAGCGGCGGGCCGTAGTTTGGGCTGTTCTAGATAGACAGAATAATATTTACTTATTCTAGTTTAAAACATTAAATGTATAAAGTATTCAGATAGAAAAAGCAATTTTAAGGGAATTATGAAGAAACTAAAAGAATAAGATATTCTGTAATTTGGAAATGTAAGTAAATTCAGATTAAACTACCGGTTCTGAAAGAACAAAACGCTCTTCTAAAAGGCTTTAAAAGTACATAGAGTGAGAGCGAAGGATATAGTATAGTGTTATTGGACATTTTAAGAAAACAAAAACCTCATACAGCTTAGAGTTTTCTCTTCTTTATTGTTTAAAGGCATTAAGAAACACTCACTCTATTGTGATATAAGATAATGCTTATTTAATATGTGTCCCTCTTGATTATCTGATTTTAGAGTTTTAAAATACTTAAATAGAGTATAACTATTGGGAAAACACCTGCTTAATCTTTGCTCCAAGTCCAGCATCTTCTGCTCATGATATGGCTGTATTGTCCAAGTGTAACCACAGAATCATAACAAAAGGTACATTCAGACGCTGGGCAGGATACTTAGCTGGAGGAGAAAATATTTATTTTAAACCTTTTCCTCCGAGTCACTATTATCTGAAGTTAAATCCATATGAATTGATGTACGTTTCTGAATGGATTGGCATGTCATGACTCCTTTAATTCACATTTACTTTCAGTGTTGTCTTCACAAATAAGCTTAACGTTTGGCAATTCTTTAGTTGGTTGGCAGTTTATAAATTATAAAGTTACAAAACATTATTGTAAAGATCAAAACAATTACTTCAAAATAAAATAAATATTTCAAACTTTATCTAAGTAAGTGAAACGTGCTAAGTTTAATCAAACATAAGGTTTATTTTTAAAGACTACATTTATGTGATGAATTGTTTAGACATCACAAAGAAAAAAGTGGAAATTCGCAATACAAAGTCCCCCGGATTTACAATGCTAAAATCAGGGGTTCGTTTTGTAATAATGAAATGTACGAAAAGTGCTAAAAAAATGGCGCTAAATCGGTAACCCGTGGCCCGATTTTAACGAAACTTGTTTCATTCTATTATGGCGTTATTATGCGCCGTTTTTGCTGTATTTAATTACAGACAACCAAACAAAGAATCTCGAGTTTTAGTAGTATATAGATGATAGAGAACCCGAGTATTTATGAAAAGTTCAGCTTCTCTCGGGCAACTCAAAGGCAGACTGTCAACATCATCCACCAGCAACTGGACTACGACAATTAAATAGTATGATTTGTTCATCTCTCCTATAATTCACGACCCCAAAGTGCGGATCATGATTTTTGTTTTGGCAGTAACGAACTGCGAACCACGAACTTTCAGATCCATAGTTCGGTATGCTAATCACTATTCCGCGCTCGAACCGCAATTTATTAGCAGAAGTGAATGTGAGACAAGCTCTTACAAGACAACAAGCGATAATAGTAAGTCTGTGAAGCTAAGCAACGATTCTAAATAATAGAACCTACTCTGTATCTTAACCTCTTCAATAAATCATATATGTGTTAGCTACGTTTTTCCACATTATGTACACGGTAAAACAAATGCTAGTTCCTCTAAAATATAAGCAAAAATTATTTAATGCATTTATTTTTATTTAATACATGTATTGAGAGTGTAAATTTTACTTTATGCTTTAAGAAAAGTACAACAGACATTGGTTTAACATCCCCGTCACACCAAACATGCTCGCCCTTTCAGCCGTGGGGGCGTTATTATGTGACGGTCAATTCCACTATTCGTTGGTAAAGGAGTAGCCCAAGAGTTGGCGGTGGATGGTGATGACTAGCTGAAAAATTAGGGACGGTTAGCGCAGATAGCCCTCGTGTAGCTTTGCGCGAAATTTATAACAAACAAACAAACATTGGTTTAATTTTCGCGCAAAGCTACACGAGGGCTATCTGACCCTAATTTAGCAGTGAAAGACAAGAGAGAAGGCAGCTAGTTATCACCGCCAACTCTTGGACTACTCTTTTTACCAATGAATGGACCGTTATATTATAACGCCCTTACGGCTGAAAAGGCGAACATGTTTGGTGGGCCATGCCAGACCCAACAAACATTGGATCTTTAATGACTTGTATAGTAACATGCCTTGAATCATGATATTAACTATTGTTTCACCCTATATAATGCATAATAGATACTCACGAAAGACTTGATTCATTTGTTATTTTTACAAAGTTAGAAAAAACAAACAAAACAAAGTTTAATGTAACATAAAAATAAAAAAAACTATGAGAATGTTGAGAAATACGTTTGAATAAACGTGCTTTCTTACTTCATTTTTAATTAAATGGAACAATCAAGAGAATAAATAATATTGTTTTAACTATTCAAAGTATTATCTCTAGAAATAATTTCTAGCAACTAAACTTTATACAGGAATTAATGTCAAGCTTAATTATATAATTTCTTCTTTTCACGGTAGATAGAACTATCGTAGTGGTCAGAGTGGACTATTCGACTCTGCAAATCTTATATGCAAATGGGGTACTTTGGACTAAAAGAACAACAGGAAAATTACTGGCCCTGTGTTTTGAAAATATCTGAACGATTATAATTTATGTAGTAAGTATAAACTACCTTTGATTATATCACGAGTTCTTATAGAAAATATGAAAATTACTATCAGTAGTTTAAGATGAAAAATACCTCAAATAATAAAGGTATTTAAAAAAAAGATATCTGAGCTTATGGGATGGTACTAGAACAAATACTGTATCTTCATATTTTGAACATAAATTTTCTAATGTGACAAATGCAATATATCACAGAAACAAGAACATGAAAAAAGGTTTAATTAGATAAATAATACAGCAATTCAAAAACATAATATATTAATTAGGTACAACAAACAAATATAAGAAATTGTTGTTTGCTGGCTATTGTATAATGCAATAGAAATGGCATGATGAAGATTATACAAAGAAAATACCTTCTTTAACTTGTCGTCTGTAATAAATTATAGCTAAAAGCCACTAACAAAAAGTCAAATAAAGATCAACCTCATTGCTATTAACTTTAATGTTCTCAATTTGAACAGGATATAACTTATATTTTACATATATGTCACTCCTCCCCATCTTTTTAGTACCCTATCCCTATTAAATAACCTCCAACCCTATAATTCGAAGAAATTCCTGTCATTAAAATTTTCTTCATTAAACAACATTTCAGTTATTTTCATTACATCGATATCTCACGTTTTGACTAGTGCTCTAAGGTTATCTATTTAAATTCTTATACTTCTTGCATTACAATAACAAAAGTTTAGCCTACCATTGACCTTGCTACTTTAATGCTACATTATATTTTTCTCTACATCTTATTTTTCTTCATTATTCTGAGCTTCACCACTGTATTCTTAATTTTAAGCTATTAGCCCTTGCAAACAAGCCAGCTCCTACCGTGAACTGATCCCACAGGTCCATCAGCCTACATGTTCTTTATTTTACCTAAACATAACAGTTAGCTCTAGTGACCTAGTTATAGTTTATTCCCTACAATTAAATCTCAGTAGTACCGCTGATAGAATTAAGTTTTTATGAGAGTTTTCTAAAAATACTTTTATCAATCCCTTGTATTTACCAACTCTCACAATCTTTCAGCCACGCTCCGAAATCCATGCTATTTGATAAGAAAGATGAAATAAGAATCTGAAATCATATCAATTTCTTTAGATCACGTGCTGTTGTAGCTCTAGTTGTTTACTGCATTTTGCTCTCATAAAATTGATCTTGGAAGTTTTGTCCTGTGCCATGGAGGATTTGTGGAATATTAGTCAATATGTATGGTGTAAAGATTAATCTCACGGTTCTTCGCTGAAACTTGTTACAAATGAAATTGCGGTGTAATCAATAGTGCACATAAATACTACAATTGGACTGAGCATTACCAACTATAATGAGAGTGTTTTCAAGGTCAGCACGAGACTCGAAGGAACATTGTTCTTATAATGTTTGTCATCATCCCTCAGTAGTTTTCTAATGAAAAATACATAACCGTAAAGTTAACTCAGTATGTCTTAAATAAAGCTGACTAGACTAAACAATGTAGTAGTATACAAAGCAAACCAGATTAGAAGTTTAAAGTTTGTGTTCAATAATTGGTCTAAATAGGGTAGCTCTCTTCAGACATGGACCGGGTATGGTTAGTGTTTAGCCTGTTCGTACTTTGAATCCCATGGTTTACAGTTCGCGACATGTTGCCGTAAAAACTCGATCTGCACTTTAGAGCTGGGGTGCGCAATAAGAGTAACAGTTAAATGACACTGTCTCATTACAGAAAAGTAACCCAAGAGTTGATTGTGGGAATGAAAACATTAAGAGGAGGATAAAGTTATAGGTGATGATTCTTTAGTACAGCACGTTAATAGGATAGTCTATGGGGTAAATAGGGAGAAAATGATGATATTATGCTATCCAGAGGGAGGGTTGGAGGATATAACTGACAGAGCAAGTGATTAGTGAAGAGTACTAGCAGCGATGCAATATATATAGTGTACCTAGAGGCTAATGATGGAGGGAATGGTAGATCAGAGAAGCTAGTAAATCAACTTTAAGTACTTGATAATAAATTTTTAATGGTACCATGAGATCAACTTTAAATACTTGTTTATTATGTTTTTAATGGTACCATGAGATCAACTTTAAATACTTGTTTATTATGTTTTTAATGGTACCATGAGATATGCCCCCGCTTAATCGCGTGGATTTTTTTTTTCAAATGAGGCCATTGTGCTTGGATATTTTAGTTTCAGAGTCTGGTGCTGTCGTAAAATCTCAGCTGTAATGTTTTCACTTCCACTAGAAACAATGAAGGCTTCTTTCTTCGAAATATCGTATCCTTTGGAGCTACAGAAAAAACAAATGTCTGGTAAGTTTAGCAGTACTTATGAATATTGAAAAATACAAGTTTTGTTAATATTCAATAAAAATTAGCTGTGGTTACTGACCTGTAAGGGATTATTTGAAGACACAGTGT
>NW_013673725.1:0-7412 GCF_000517525.1 Limulus polyphemus
GGTTGATTACTTGATTATAAATGTTTTAACATTTTAGTAGATTGGTCTACTTGATTATAAATATGTTTCAACATTTTAGTAGATTGGTCTACTTGATTATAAACATGTTTTAACATTTTAGTAGATTGGTCTACTTGGTTATAAACATGTTTTAAGATATTAGTAGATTGGTCTAACATTTTAGTAGGTTGATTACTTGATTATAAATGTTTTAACATTTTAGTAGATTGGTCTACTTGATTATAAACATGTTTTAACATTTTAGTAGATTGGTCTACTTGGTTATAAACATGTTTTAAGATATTAGTAGATTGGTCTAACATTTTAGTAGGTTGATTACTTGATTATAAATGTTTTAACATTTTAGTAGATTGGTCTACTTGATTATAAACATGTTTTAACATTTTAGTAGATTGGTCTACTTGGTTATAAACAGTTAAAACATATTTATAATCAAGTAATCAATCTACTAAAATGTTAAAACATGTTTATAACCAAGTATACCAATCTACTAATATCTTAAAACATGTTTATAACCAAGTAGAACAATCTAATAAAACGTTAAAACATGCTGATTACCAAGTAGACCATCTACTAAAATGTTAAAACATGCTGATAACCAAGTAGACCAATCTAATAAAATGTTAAAACAAAGTAGACCAATCTACTAAAATGTTAAAACATATTTTTAATCAAGTAGACCAATCTACTAAAATGTTAAAACATATTTTTAATCAAGTAGACCAATCTACTAAAATGGTTATAAGTGTGTTTTAACATTTTTATTAGGTACTTGACATATGTTTACTTGTTTCTGAAAGATTTATCATTTTTGTAGATGGGTATTTTTAGTTCTGAATGGTTTAAATTTTAATATATAGTATTTTTAATAGTTGTGTATACTTGGATCTGAATGATAAGATAAATGAAAATGTAGCTTTTCTGATATGTATTGTAGTTTTTAGATAAATGAAAATGTAGTTTTTCTGATATATATTGTAGTTTTTAGATAAAATTATTTTCATTTTATATTTTTCATTTCCATGATTTTTTCCTTCTTATTCAGAACTCTTCAGAAGCATTGGACAAGAAACTGTCGTCTTTTATATGGATTGGTAGCTCTTCACACACTAGGTAACTTTGCTAGACATGGAATGAATCCAAGATGCTAGCTGGGTTGTTAGCACTAATTACTTTAATGCCCATCTTCTGTGTATAGCTAGTGTTCCAGGTATGTTGCATGCTCTAGCTGGTTTAATTCAAACTTTCTGTTGAGAAAGGTTTATGATTTTATTTGCAATTAAAACAAATGAACCAAAAAATGTTATTCTTTAAAAATATGTCAGTATGTTGTAATAAAACCACTTGTTAATATAATGTGTAATCATGTAAGGCACACAGTACAAACATTATTCAATATCTGAATGCTTTTCCTTGTTATTCGGAAGTTTCATTATTGTTCTTTTGGTGATGATGTGTATTACAGTTTGTAAAATGTTTCTTTAAAAAAATATTAAAGTTTAATTAATTAATAGTGCAATTGATTCTCTCAAAAACAATAATTCATTTTCTGAATAAAGCACATAATAAATATTTTTTTAAAAGTAAAAGATTACTGTTGCTTTATATGTGAAATTTATGTATTTTTGTCTATTTTTAACATATGGATGTATGGGAATAGAAATTATGTATCCAGACATTCTAATGCAACTAACATTTTGATATTTGATACTGAGGACATGCTTGAAAGTCACATATACTGATTCAACTAACACTTTTACACCACTTGTATTTGATGCAAAGTTATACTTAAAAGTTACACATACTATTTCAAACAATGTTTTCACACTTGATACAAAGGACATGCTTGAAAGTCACAATATTGATTCAACTAACATTTTCACATCACTTGTACGTCATGGAAAAGACATGCTTGAAAGTCACAATATTGGTTCAACTAACATTTTCACATCACTTGTACGTGATGTCAAGGACATGCTTGAAAGTCACAATATTGATTCAACTAACATTTTCACATCACTTGTACGTCATGGAAAAGACATGCTTGAAAGTCACAATATTGGTTCAACTAACATTTTTACATCACTTGTACGTGATGGAAAGGACATGCTTGAAAGTCACAATATTGGTTCAACTAACATTTTCACATCACTTGTACGTCATGGAAAAGACATGCTTGAAAGTCACAATATTGGTTCAACTAACATTTTCACATCACTTATATGTGATGGACATGTGTCAACTTTAAATTTTTAACATTGTAGATGTATTTAGATAAAAAGTGAATAAAATAAGTTGTGTAACAAGTACTATTGTGAAATAAAATACCATGTTTTTTGGATACCAGGTCAGGTGACTTTTCCATTTATGGTTCTTTTCTGTTTAGTTATGGTTCTTGTGAAAAAACCCAGTGAATGTTTGCTGCTCAGATGATATATTAGAGCAAGGTTCAACCCTTTAAATATTTCAATATAACTTTCATAATATTATAGACAGAAGATCTAGTCAAAATATAAACACCCTGTCTAAACTGCTGTTAAATATGTTCTTGATTATAATTCTGATTGACCTAACTTTTAGATATTAACCCAAAGTTGTATTGTACTGTAGTGATTTTAACTATTTTCATTTACTAAATATGTTTAATGTTTTAATGGTAATTAATCCTATACTTATACTTCTTTCACTCATGTGTTAGGTGCTAAAGAAACTGATTACCCAGTAGATGAGTCACTAAAAAGTTTTGGATTGGAAAGTGACAAAAAACTAAGTGATCATGAAGAACAACAGTTTGCTGTTTACAGGTGTACAGGTGTTCCAAGTTTGTCTTCTTCACCTGAAGGATCTGTAAAAGGTAAGCTAATAAACTTTGAAACAACAATATTAATACTGAATTTGTTATAAATGTTTTTGGTTATATGATACTTGTTTAGTCTTTTATGGTGGCAACTTCTTCCTATGATTACTCATTCAGTCTTTTATGGAGGCAGCTTCTTCCTATGATTACTCATCCAGTCTTTTATGGTGGCAGCCTTTTCCTATAATTACTCATCCAGTCTTTTATGGTGGCAGCTTCTTCCTATGATTACTCATTCAGTCTTTTATGGAGGCAGCTTCTTCCTATGATTACTCATTCAGTCTTTAATGGTGGTATCTTCTTCTGTGTTAATTGCTATTTTCAGGTTAGTTGTATTGTTTAATACAATATTGTTGTCTTTCACGTTGTTCAGTTGGCTTTAACATATTATAGGGTAATTAACAGATGGGGGTGAGGGTATTGGAATCAAGATTTTTTGTGTGTGTATGTCTGTTTTTCTGAATGAATATCTCAAACTAATAGACCAATGTATATGAATTTTTTACACAAAATGGGAAGCCAATATGAGCCAGTCCTCCCCACATTTTGTCTGGATCCAGATTCTGGATCATTTTGAAGCATTTTTTTATAATGGAGAGATAGGACATTTTTGCAGTTTTGGGTTAATAACTCTGTAAAGTGTGACTCGACTTGTACCAAATTTCATGGGCACATTAAGGTTGAGACTTTTCATCACACTACAGAAAATGATCTGGATCATTGAACATTCTGGATCTGAAAAGGATTTTCTGACTTTTCAAAGGTTGAATTTGATGTTATCCAGTATAAATGAAAATCTCATAAAGAAGCAGTGGGGCAAGATCATGCAATCTCTAACCGATTGCTCTTGTTGTAGATATATTAATCACTATTTGTGGTTTTAGTTGTTGGAATTTTGTTGATTATAGCATTTATGATGCTAATTGCATCATATTCCCTGAATTTGTTAGCTAATTTTTTGAAACAATTACTCTTGAACTGAGAGATAACAAATTTGTAGCTCAAATTTAGGTTGATTATTAACAAGCTCTCTTTCCATATTAACCTACAAATCACAGAATAGTTGCTTTGCTGTCAACTTTATTGCTTAGTATATATCCTAAAATAATTTTTCTTTTTGTGTAAAACATACTAGTGACTAGTGTCTCTTATTAATAAGAACCATACTATTCATTATATCTTGTCTTACAATCACTATGTCTTCATTAATACACTTTTTTATAGTTAAAAATTCCTGTTTTCATGTTAGTAAATATTCTTTTTTTTGTATTATACTAATTAACCTTTTCACCATGAGCATCCTTTTGCACACAAATCACAAAGTTACATTCAAACTTTAATTAAACTACTTTCTTATCATGGTATACAAATAAATATAGCATAAAAATATAGCTAATTATCCATATTTTAATAGTTTATAAGCCTTAAGTTCTTAATTTTGTAAGGCAGTATTAAAAAAATCCTGAATTTCCTGTAATATGAGAATTGTGACATTTTCTCTCCAGGCATTTCCTCTTCCCTAATTTATTTACCATCCCTCAGAAAAGTATGGAATTTAATGTAACTTGCTCCTTCTAATATTGTCATCGCTGAGGCAAGGCATAATTTTTATATTCTTTAATCTTATTTGGTTACAGATCCATCAAATAGAAAATTAGGCACTTCTTGCTATGCCCACTTTTCACATTCTCTCTTTCAGAAACTTCCAATAATTCTTTCTGATTTTAAGTATCATTGTATTTATAACCAATAGAAAGCCAAGGTTTTTACTCTGTTAAATGACATATTATATTACATTGTTTTCTGTACAGAGAATTGTCAGTTTCACTTCCAAGTCAAGTTTTATTGCCACAGAAAACACATTAACAAACTTAGCTGAATTTCTAAAGGCTCTTGTCGCACAGTTAGAAAACCAAAAAAAGTTGTCAGAGCTATGGGACATATTCTGTTTTTTGCATGTTATTATTCTGTGTTCTTCAGGGCATTATTTAATAAAGTATAAAAGTATTAAGTGCAGTACTATCATTAGAATAAAAAAAAGAGTAGGGTTAAGTGCCATTGACAGTTGACAGTTAAAGGTTAGATTAGGTAAAATAAATAATAATAATAATACAATTAAACATTTTTTGTGAGGTATACTTGCGAGTTGTTAATATGTAACGTAATTCGATAAAGTAACATGAGCTGCAGGTTCACCAAGTGAGTTACGACTTGTAACGGCACGAGTAGTAGATGACATGGTTCAAAGGACAACAAAACAATATAAATTTAAATATAAATATATGTATACAGTTATGAGTATAAAGGCTATTTAAGATAAACAAATGGAGTTTTGTGTTACAGTTTGAAGTCATTCTAGAAAGAAAAATGGTAGTTTAGTTTTATTTTGATTTTTTTTTGGTGGCTATGTGGGTTGGTCAAATTTATCAAGTATTTATAGAGTTAGGGTAGAGAAAATTACAGATAAAATATAAAGTTTTACTGAAAAAAAGACTGAAATTTATTTAGAAAAATTAGAGGTTATGCAAATGAAATCTGAAATTTTTGAGGTGAAGAAAATTATTTTTAATCTTAATCTGGAAATCACTTTGCACATGGATTAGTAAAAAAAGAAAAGACTATATATATATATATATATGCTCGTGGCAAAATCTTTAGTTAAAATACTTCATTAAAAAATCTGCTTTTTATGTAAAAATTACTTGTAGTGTTTACTAAAAGTCTGAAAATAGTTATGAGGCCATTCGGATAGACCAACCCAACTGTGAGATAGTTAAGAGATACCAGACCTTTACCCCTGTTTTGCATTCTTATACTTTAAATTATTTATTACTCTCTCTCTCTCCATATAATTTTGTTAGACAATTGCTGCAACAGTTGCTGGTATAAGAAAGTTTAGATTATGGGGTAGGATACTTTTTTCTGGATCATTTAAATCATAACTAGATAAATTAAAAATTACCTTATTTGGATAATTTAAGTATTTCCTTTTAAAATTTTTATCATTTTCTATAGTCATCCAATTAACAAGAAGATTATCATGTATTTGGCTAATTTGATTTTCCAGTAATGAGTTTTATTGAAATTGTCTGTTTTTTGTTAATTTATCAATTTTGATTTTTCATTTTATTTCAAAATTTAATAATTTTTTCTCTTATATTGTGTATATTCTCTTCAGCCATAGAATTTGGGTATGATGATTTTTTTTTGCACTGTTTAAAAATATATAGATCCTACTTATTATTGTAATTTTTCATAAATACTGACACTGTGATGATGATATCTATTTATAATTATGGTGGCAATTGACTTGTTTTTTGGAAATCTAAGACTTCTGATAAACATTAATATAAAAAGGCACACTATCCATATTTTGTGCTTTTATACCAACCATGAGTATTTTCTAAAAATGGCATCCCCTGGGTTATAATTTGGAAATTGTAATTTTATAGTAGGAGTAAGGGATGCCAAATGGTCTGTTTCCATTCTACAATTAACAAAATTAACCAATTAAAAACAAGAAAGACTAGAGAAAAGGATATCAAAATGTAAATAAATTGGGGTAGCTGAGGCCCAAACCCAGCTGCTTGAAGTAAGCCTTTCCTGGCCTAATTTTGTTAGGTTGTCCTTATCAATGGAATCAGACCTGACTTGATTGAAACACTCATAACTTATACCAGTACACCATGACCCTAAGCTGACTTATGAAATTTGTAGTAAAACACAACTTTAGCAAATAAAAGAAAAATGACTAAGACTTTCAAAATAAAAATTATAAGTATATTTAGCCCTCAGTCAGTAAACCTTTAAATTATAAGAAGATAAGCTCCCTCCATAATAATTTAGATACACATAACTACTTAAACCTCCTTCCTTTTAAATTATAAGCCACGGCAAGCATATTGAACTTGACAATAAAAGAAGTAAGATGTTAACTTATGAGCTTTTGGAATAGGCCTAGTCAATCATCAAGTATACATTATTTCTGATCAGCTAGGAAGTTTAATAAAAATAGAATGCTAATACTTACAACTTTAGTAATAAATAAATTTTCACTGTTCTGTTCATTTAAACTTGGCTTGAGTACATCATTTAGTAGACTTTCCTTTATTTTTAGCTCATCTAAGCCAGTGTGCTGAATTAAACAATTTTAAGATATAAAGATTGAATATCAATTTATCAAACATCAAATGTGATATATCAGTATAGGTGTCCTAAATGTAATTTAAGTTATTTTAGTTTGAGATCTCAAATATTAAGAAACATGCAAAACGATTGTAAAGGTCATATAAACAGAGAAAACATTAAAATCTTGTACAGGGCTTTAATGAATTTGGGCTAAGAATAAAGAAAAGTCTATTAATTAATCAACTCAAATTGAGATTAAATGAACAAAATAATGCAATTCATTTATTACTAAAGATATAAATATTAGTCTTTATATTGTCGCTTATAAAGATATAACTGTTAGTCTTTATATTGTCTCTTATAAAGATATAAATGTTAGTCTTTATATTGTCTCTTATAAAGATAT
>NW_013673725.1:8295-8916 GCF_000517525.1 Limulus polyphemus
ATGTTAGTCTTTATATTGTTTCTTATAAGGATATAAATGTTAGTCTTTATATTGTTTCTTATAAGGATATAAATGTTAGTCTTTATATTGTCTCTTATAAAGATATACATGTTAGGCTTTATATTGTCTCGTATAAAGATATAAATGTTAGTCTTTATATTGTCTCTTATAAAGATATACATGTTAGTCTTTATATTGTCTCTTATAAAGACATAAATGTTAGTCTTTATATTGTCTCTTATAAAGACATAAATGTTAGTCTTTATATTGTCTCTTATAAAGACATAAATGTTAGTCTATATATTGTCTCTTATAAAGATATAAATGTTAGTCCTTATATTGTCTCTTATAAAGATATAAATGTTAGTCCTTATATTCTCTCTTATAAAGACATAAATGTTAGTCTTTATATTTGTTCTTATAAGGATATAAATGTTAGTCTTTATATTGTCTCTTATAACGATATACATGTTAGTCTTTATATTGTATCTTCTAAAGATATAAATGTTAGTCTTTATATTGTTTCTTATAAAGATATAGATGTTAGTCTTTATATTGTATCTTGTAAAGATATAAATGTTAGTCTTTATATTGTTTCTTATAAAGACATAAATGTTAGTC
>NW_013673725.1:9916-10907 GCF_000517525.1 Limulus polyphemus
AGATGTTAGTCTTTATATTGTATCTTCTAAAGATATAAATGTTAGTCTTTATATTGTCTCTTATAAAGATTTAGATGTTAGTCTTTATATTGTATCTTGTAAAGATATAAATGTTAGTCTTTATATTGTCTCTTATACTTCTATCTTATTCAGTTTTGCTGTATGTATTTTACCTGTTCTATTAATGTAATTTTTCATATTCCAGTTATTTATAATCCTCCTTATTATCAGTTAGTCAATACTTGTACACAATCCTTGATAAGTGATACCATGTTCCTAATATTTCTAACTGTTTTGTGCTCTTAGGTGATGGAGAACATGACAAGGAAATAGTAGACCAAGGAATTGAAGGTGTTCAGTCTTTTCTTTAGTTACTGCATGTTGCTTGTTCCATGTTGTAATGGCTGGATGGTTTTATGAAATGGAATTCAAGAAGTTTAGTCTTTTCTTGTCTTACTCCATATTACTTCTACTGTCTATTGATGACTTGATGGTTTATCAAACGTCTTAAAGAAGAATTGAAAATTTTTGGACTTTTGTCCCACTTAATGTTGTTTTTCCACGTCATGATAGCTGACTTGTTTATAAAATGTCTTACTGAGGAATTGAAGATATTTTGTCTTTTCTTTTTTTACTGCATGTTGCTTTTTTCATGTCATGATAGCTGACTGGCTTATAAAATATCTTAGTGGAATTGAAAATATTAGGTCTTTTGTCTTACTTCATGCTGCTTGTTCTATATCATCACAGCTGACTGACTTATAAAATATCTTAGTGGAATTGAAAATATTAGGTCTTACTTCATGCTGCTTGTTCTATATCATCACAGCTGACTGACTTATAAAATATCTTAGTGGAATTGAAAATATTAGGTCTTTTGTCTTACTTCATGCTGCTTGTTCTATATCATCACAGCTGACTGACTTATAAAATATCTTAGTGGAACTGAAAATATTAGGTCTTTTGTCTTACTTCATGCTGCTTGTTCTAT
>NW_013673725.1:11641-23080 GCF_000517525.1 Limulus polyphemus
CACATTTGCATATGTTTTTCCATTAAGATGGTGTTGCAGCGAACGAAAAAGAAGGTAATCTGATGGTGCCATATCTGGAGAATATGGTGGGTGGGGGTGAACTTCCCAACCCTACTCCATAATCTTGTGTTGCGTCAAACGTGTCGTGGAGAAGAAGAACACCTTTCCGCTTGACAAATGAAGGGCACTTCTCATGAAGGGCTTTATTTAAAATGTTCCAGGTGCTGACTATAGAGCTTGTGGCTACAGAGGCATTGTTTCCCTTTTTGTATTCAAACAGCATTAGATGCTGAATGTGTGTCTTGTCATGTACCATCACTATAAGGGATTAGAGTATACTAAAAATTTACACATTAGATAGGCTACACTAACGTGACGATTAGGTGGTTCGTTTAACTATTATACATGATGCATGTTTTTGGGGGGTGGGGTGGTTAATGAAAGTGTTCCAAAATGCGACCTTAATTTCTTGATGACCTCATATGTTGCTTGTGTCATTTACCTATGGCTGGGTGGTTAATATAGTGGCTTTCTAAGAAATTGAAAGTATTCATTAGTCTTGTACTGCATGTTGTGTCTTGTTATGGCTGGCTGATTCATGCTTGTAACATCATCTTTCAAAAGTGTAGTAGGAACATGTATATAAGAATAATCTCATCCATAAAAGAATTTTTTAATATAATAATACGTTATATTTGTAATTAGATAGATAGTTTTATTTAAGTTGAAATCATTTCAGTTTATGCATTAATGTTCATGTATTTATTTTAAATCTTCAGGATTTGAGGTATATGAAACTTGTTTTTCTGTATATAGCCAAAAATAGCATTATTACAGAGAAGAATGATAACCAGAAACCCTGGAAAATAATAACAGAATCTGAATTGATAAAAGAGGAGGAATGTGTCGAAACACCAGATAAGGCAATAGACTTGGATAACTTGGAAGAGATGAGCAGTGCTTTACCAACTGTGTGGTTAGGATCCCAACGAGGAAGGTAAGTCCTACATACATGAAGCATTTTATCTTATTGCTGTGTATTAGGTAGTTGAAGTGCTTTACGAATTATATGGTTTGGTTAATTCCTACTGAAGTAGGTAGGTCTTACACATCTGTCTTATTATATGGTTTGGTTAATTCCTACTGAAGTAGGTAGGTCTTACCTCTTTCTTTTTGTATGATTTAGCTGATTCCTACTGAAGTAGGCAAGTTTTACAATCTTTTCTCATTATATGTTTTGGTTCATTCCTACTGAAGTAGGTAGGTCTTATACCTCTTTCTCATTGTATGTTTTGGTTAATTACTACTGAAGTAGGTAAGTTTACAATCCTTTCTTATTATATGGTTTGGTTAAGTAGATAAGTTAAGTACTCAAGTAGAATGATGTTACACACATTTATTATTATATGATTTGGTTAATTCCCATTGAAGTAGGTAGGTCTTGCACCTTTTCTTGTATGATTTATTTTAATTCCTATTAAAGTAGGTAAGTGTTACATCTATTTCTTATTATATGGCTTGATTAATTCCTACTGGAGTAGGTAGGTCTTACATCTATTTCTTATGATATTGTGGGGTTAATTCCTACTGCAGTAGATAGGTCTTACCTCTTTCTTATTATATGGTTTGGTTAATTCCTACTGAAATAGGTAGATTTTTCACCTTTATTTTTTTTTAATTCCTGCTGAAATAGGTTAGTCGTGTACTTCTTTCTTACTTGCTGTATATTTCAACTTTTGAGCACATGTGTGTATCTACACCATTAGCTCACCTACTGTATGGGTTAGGTTTTATAAAGGTTTTGTAAATTTCTTTTGTTTTACTTCACTATGAAGGATGCAGATAAATCCTGTATCATTGACCCTGTCACAACTGGTGTGGCAGATAGATCTTAGATGAGATGGAAGATGTTGTAATTCATCTACATCATTGATCCTGTCACAACTGGTGTGGCAGATAGATCTTAGATGAGATAGATGTTGTAATCCATCTACATCATTGACCCTGTCACAACTGGTGTGGCAGATAGATCTTAGATGAGATAGATGTTGTTGTAATTCATCTACATCATTGACCCTGTCACAACTGGTGTGGCAGATAGATCTTAGATGAGATAGAAGATGTTGTAATTCATCTACATCATTGATCCTGTCACAACTGGTGTGGCAGATAGATCTTAGATGAAATAGAAGATGTTGTAATCCATCTTCATCATTGACTTTGTCACAACTGGTGTGGCAGATAGATCTTAGATGAGATAGGATGTTGTAATTCATCTACATGAGTGTGAAATATATAATGCAGTTTTAGAAGTACAGTGTAGTGTGTTTTACATATGAGTTACATGGAGTTCAATATGTTGAATGAAATATATAATTTTGTAATGAATATTATTGTTAATTTTGGCCCTTGCATAGCCTGGTAGTTAGAACTCTTGTGTTGCAATCTAAAGGTCATAAGTTTGAATCGCCATGGTCAAACGTGCTTATCATATATGGTTGCTGACTGGACCAGCCACCCAGTTGTAAAAATTGTCGACTTACAAAAATATCGGCTAATCCAAACTATTTGTGATTAAGGTGATAACGGGAAAAGAAATGTTAATCTTGTTATACTGAAACAACATACACAAATAAAATAACTTATGTGGTGAAAAGGATCTGTATTTTTAGATATAAATTGATCTTTACCATAAATGTTTGTGACTTATAGCTGGATGTGGTGACTGCTTTAATTGGTTAAATAAATAGGGTAATGAACATCAATTATGTTGAAATATAAGATGGATCAATAGTGTTTAAATTCCAAGACACTATGTTATTGTTTATTCTAAACAGAACTATAGAATCTAGAATATGTAAGGTATTTAATGAAATTCTAAGACACTATGTTGTTGTTTATGCTAAACAGTGTCTCACAACAGAATAATAGTAGATTTTGCAATCTAGAATATGTAAGGTATTTAATGAAATTCTGAGACATTTTTTAAACTAGATACAATTTAATAGGTTAAGTTTAATTTTGTTTGGTTCCCTGTTCCAACTGTACCAAGAGGGTTATGTGTGATAACTATTCCAGAAAGGTTTGAATGTAAATATATCTTGTTTTTAGCTGTTATCTATTTTGTCATTCATTGAGGATAATAGATTCTACACCATTGTTTTATCTGTGGTCTAACTATTCATTTAATAAGGATAATAGATTCTACACCATTGTTTTATCTGTGGTCTAACTATTCATTAAGTAAGGATAATAAAACAATGGTGTAGAATCTGGACCACAGCTAAAACAATGGTGCGGAATCTATTATCCTTATTGAAAGAATTGTTGGCCGACAGACATTATCCTTACTAAATGAATAGTTAGACCACAGGTATTATATTTACTGAATGAAAAGTTAAAACAATGGTGTAGAATCTAGCTGTGGTACAGTTTATCATTCAGTAAGGATAATAGATTCTACATCATTGTTTTAGCTGTGGTCCAACTTTTCATTCAGTAAGCGTAATAACTTCTACAGAATGGTTTTAGCTGTGGTCCAACTTTTCATTCAGTAAGAGTAATAACTTCTACAGAATGGTTTTAGCTGTGGTCCAACTTTTCATTCAGTAAGAGTAATAACTTCTACAGAATGGTTTTAGCTGTGGTCCAACTTTTCATTCAGTAAGGATTCTACATTAGTGAAGGCAGGTAGGTTATTACAATGTTTTTATTTGTGAATGTTTTATACAATTTATTTTTTCTTCTAAATTTTTATGTTCCTTGCTGTTATTGTTCACTTTTAATTATAAAGATGTTTTGTTTCTTTTTTATAGGATCTACATACACTCTGCAGTAGCTCATTGGAGGCGTTGTATACTCTCCATAAGACTAAATGACTCAGTGCTCAGTATTGTGTAGGTACACTCATTGTATAATAATTATAAGGCAGTTTTTACTCTCCATAAGGCTCAATAACTCAGTAATCAGTATTGTGTAGGTAAACTATGTTTAATTATTATAAGGCAGTGTTTTTTCTCCATAAGGCTCAGTATTGCATAGGTAAACTATGTTTAATTATTATAAGGCAGTGTTTGTTCTCCATAAGGCTCAGTATTGCGTAGGTAAACTATGTTTAATTATTATAAGGCAGTGTTTGTTCTCCATAAGGCTCAGTATTGTGTAGGTAAACTATGTTTAATTATTATAAAGCAGTGTTTGTTCTCCATAAGGCTCAGTAATCAGTATTTCGTAGGTAAACTATGTTTAATTATTATAAGGCAGTGTTTACTCTCCATAAGGCTCAATGACTTAGTGATCAGTATTGTGTAGGTAAATTTGTTTAATAATTATAAAGCTTAATGACTCGGTGTTCAGTGTTGTGTAGCAAACTCTTTATCTTATAATTATAAAGCAGAGTTTACTCAGTATTGTTTAGGTAAAGTCATTGTTTAATGATTATAAGCTGGATTGCACCATTCAAGTGTCACGTGCAAACCTGATATATGAAATTCTTTAGCCAGACCAAGCTACCTTGACCACATTGCTGCTGGTGTGGACAATTAAATCTAAAACTGCATATCAATTTGAAAAACATAACAAAAAATATATATATATATATAATTATAAATCTATTTCAACAATTTCTTTATTTAAAAAATATTTGAGAATTGATATTCTAGTATAACGTAACGTTTATTTATTTTATAATGAAATTTTACATATTTTCTGACTGATTTATGTACTACTCTGATTACTTGTAAACAATGCATTTATTGATTTTTATTAGAAATTTTCTGCTCTTCTGAAAATATAAGTTTATATTTGCTGAGAAACTATCATTATATTAATTACCATGATCAATGTCTGGTTTTCCAATTCATTTATTTTATTTTATGATATCACAGCATGTGGTTTGAACAATTACTCAGTCTCAGTTATTGAAATAATTAGAGCCAGCAGTTTAAAATGATCAAGTAGAAGAGATACTAGTCTCTATGTCAAATATATCTACAGCACTGTATCATTAAAAAGTGTACAAAATTGTATTCAAACCAGCACCAGGCTTGTTGGACAACTCTGTATGTCTTTGCAGTATTCTACCCTGTCATTATCAGAAACGACCACAAGTTAACAGTAAGAGAGAAACTTCTATACTGCCACACATAGATACAAAAAAAGACAAAACCTTAACTACATATGTCACCACCAACATTACAAGATCAAATCTAACCCTAAATGCAACTACTGCAAACATCATTTGATTCTAACAACCTGATTTCTTGGAGAAATGTGCTGGTGATCTTGCCAGCTTTTTCCGTCTGAATGAACAGCTTATAACTGTCTTCAGTTAATGTGTGTTAGAATGTGAGGGGTCACAACTCCTGCAAGAATTGGATAACAAGTTGGTTTTTTTCCTTTATTTTCTAATAATATACTCCATTTACAGAAACAATTTAACCCAGCAATTTTTCACAAAAACTAGATAAGTAAGGATTGGTGATAAATGTGTTTGTGAAGCCACATCATACAATAACATAGGGATCATGAGAGATGTCTTATGAGCTGCTGTAGATGAAACTATTTCTTGAGTTCACCTATTCACTAATGTGAAAGTGTTCTACCTAAGTACATTATTCATTGATCTACTGAAAGTCCAGTCACAAAGGTGGATCACCATTGTTATCAGGCTTCTAAAGATCTTTTTATTATTTTCCATACTGTAATTTGACCAACTTTTACAGAAGGAACATCTCAAAGCGTTTTTTTTATATTCTTGTAAAGAGAATGGAAAGTCTGTTTTCACAGTGAAACAAATGTCACATGGTTCTACACACTTACACACATTTAATTCAATATCTCATTTTCTTGAAAGAAGAATAATTAAAGCAGTTCTAATTTGAATGAAAAGTGACTTAAATGGTTGGAAACATCCTGCACCAGTTTTAGGCTATACTGAATATATGTAATGATTCTTACAGTGCTTGAAGGATGGGTAGTTTTTAATCACCCTGGCTTTTCCCCTGTGTTGTGTGTAAAGTATATTAGGAGGGTCTCTGTAATATGGTTTCATTCTTGGCTGTATATTGTTTTTTGTGTTTAATTTATGAGGTAAATAAATGATCCGTCATCTAAACTCCAAAATGTTTTTGTATCATAAAATTCATCAGTTAACATATAATATTTTGATTAAAGACATAATGAAAGTGAAACGCAACTTTTTTTTTTCCAGCCACACTAGAGGGAGAGTATTTGCAGCACTTGCTGATGGAACTGTGGCAGTATTCCATAGATGTGAAGGTATTGTTATTATTTTGGTATAGTAAAATAAAATGGTTATTTCTCATTTAATCACTTTATATTGCACATGTTCCTTTTAGCTAGATGTCCATTTTATTCAACTTTTACATTTGTGAAGAACATTTAAGTATTATAACTTTTTTCTTCTCTCCAGTTGTGACATGATGCATGGACAATGTACAATTAAAGTTTGCAGTTTTACAAAAGCAGCATTTAGATTATTTCTGTGGAAAGATTGTATGGGATGGTCACACTTAAAAACATGTTATTGTATTTCTGTTTATTTATTTGTTTCTTCCAGAACTGAAATAATGTGTTTTGTAATTTAACCATTTAATTTGTGTTATGATGTGATTCATAATAACATTTCCCCTGTCTCTACGGCCTATGATACAAACACACAGATACCAAACACTTTCACGATGATTTTGAATCAAAATCAGGTTAGTATAAGTTATTGGGTTTGATTATTGAATTCTTAAGTTTCTGTTTATCACAAAAAATTTTAGAAGCGCAGTTGGTGTAACTGTTTCCATATGGGGTTTGTTGATTTGATCAACTTTATAACCACAAAGTAGTCATTAGAGTTTCCATATTATAACTTTTAACATATTTTGGATATCTTCATGAAATTTGGCAGACATTCAGTAAACATTACAAGTCTTTTGTAAACAGAAGATCGGGTATTTTAATTAACTATTTTCACTAAAGATTTGTCCATGAATATATGGAGTCAGAGTGTTGACTGCTCTGAGTGCAAAGTAATTTTCATGTCAAGATCAAAAATACTTTTCCTCAGCTGAAAATATTCAGATTTCATTTATGTAACCTCTAAGATCTAGAATAAACAAGGTCTGAAGATCTTATAATAGTGAAGTAGAAATCATTTTTGGAAATGTTGCGACCTGTAGTTCAATCATGTGAACAAATAGCTGAGTGGCTGAGTTTATGTAATGGACAGCCAGTTCTATTGGATACCCCTAAAGTTGTGTGTTGTTTTGCCAATGTATTTATATTGAAGGAAGTATTTAATATGGCGTCTAAGTCTATATATTAGTCTTGAGTTGAGCATGGGTGTAGAAGTTTTCTTTTTAATCAAGGAGGAGAGTTGTTTTTTTAGTTTGTAAAGTCTGTGAGCTAATGAAAGGAAGGTAGATAATGAGGGAAAATTTGAAGATGTTAAAAAAACAGTGGGTGAATGTAATTTGTTGTTTACAAGTTATATATAGGTTAGAAAGTCAGTTGGATAGGCATTGTTTAACAGGAGTTTGTGCAGAAGTGTAATTTATCCATGTAAAATAGAGAAATTAGAGCAGAGGTTAAAGATTCTGTTTAAAAGTGACATGACTAGATTTATTAGAGCAGAGATTAAAGATTCTGTTTAAAAGTGACACAACTAGATTTATTAGAGCAGAGGTTAAAGATTCTGTTTAAAAGTGACACGGCTAGATTTATTAGAGTAGGGGTTAAAGATTCTGTTTAAAAGTGACACGGCTAGATTTATTAGAGCAGAGGTTAAAGATTCTGTTTAAAAGTGACACGGCTAGATTTATTAGAGCAGGTGTTAAAGATTCTATTTAAAAGTGACATGGCTAGATTTATTAGAGCAGAGATTAAAGATTCTGTTTAAAAGTGACACGGCTAGATTTATTAGAGCAGGGGTTAAAGATTCTATTTAAAAGTGACACGTCTAGATTTATTAGAGCAGAGGTTAAAGATTCTGTTTAAAAGTGACACATCTAGATTTATTAGAGCAGAGGTTAAAGATTCTGTTTAAAAGTGACATGACTAGATTTTGTTTCAAGAGGTTGGGGATAAAGGTGTTGAAATTAGATTCTTTCTTTCTTATAAATTGACATAAAAATTTATACTGTGGTCATGTTTGTGTCATACAAAAAGATAATAGTGTTATTTCTGTTTTATTATGTTCTAGTATATTGATCTAAAATAGACTCATTTTTTGTTGTAAATTAACAGAGAATCTGTACTATGGTCGTGTTTATGTCATGTATAAGAACAATTAAAAATGTTATTTCTGTTTTACTAAATAGTAGTATATCAATATTAAATAGATTCTGTTTTACTAAAAAGTAGTATATCATTATTAAATAGATTCTGTTTTACTAAACAGTAGTATATCAATATTAAAGAGATTCTGTTTTACTAAACACTAGTATATCAATATTAAATAGATTGTTTTACTAAACAGTTGTATATCAATATTGAATAGATTCTGTTTTACTAAACAGTGGTATATCAATATTAAATAGATTCTGTTTTACTAAACACTAGTATATCAATATTAAATAGATTCTGTTTTACTAAACACTAGTATATCAATATTAAATAGATTCTGTTTTACTAAACACTAGTATATCAATATTAAATAGATTCTGTTTTACTAAACAGTGGTATATCAATATTAAATAGATTCCTTCTTTGTTATAAATGAACAGAAAAATCTGATCGATGGAGTCCCATGTCCAGTAGACATTATGTTTCATAAAGACTTTAGGGCTATGAAATACTGCTTTTGTCACAATCTATTGGAAAGTGATACTTAACTTTGCTTTCCCTGATATGCTGTTTTAAAAATACTTTTTTGTAATTAACCTCAAACAGTAATTCTTTGATAGACACCCTTGAGTGTTTTTTCAGATGGTCATCCTCGATGCTCTTTGGTACTGCACATAAACATACATTATGACTTTATGATAGTGGTAGACCCAAGTATAATATTGTACAGAATTGTTTGAAAATTAGATACAAGCACCACATTGGTAGAGAGACAGACCTTAAAGAAACACTTTTTGTATATATATATATATATATATTTCCTTGTTAATATTGACTGTTAAAACATTATGTACAAGAAAAGTAATTGCAGTTATAAAAGTATGAATTTTAACTATTAAAAGATGTCATTTGTTTCTGGGTATGTATATCATTCAGTGAAAAAAATGAGACAAACAGGGAGAGAGAGATAAAAGTGACAAAATAATCAGTTTGAACAAAAGTCCTTACTAAACCAAAAAGTACAGCATGGAATTAAGTAAAAACCCCATTATTATCTGAAGAATATATTTTACAACGATAACTAAAACATTATTTTCATTGAAATACTTATTGATCTGAAGAATATATTTTACAACGATAAATAAAACATTATTTTCATTGAAATACTTATTGATCTGAAGAATATATTTTACAACAATAAGTAAAACATTATTTTCATTGAAATACTTATTGATCTAGGTTTTAGGTTGAATGAATCTATAATTTTCTCAAAGCTGTCCTCGTAATGTAAATAATAGTGTTTTTTTTTCTCTACAAAAGTATGCTGTTCCACCAGGAAGTAACCACTTTAGTTCCAAAGTTTACAAACAAATAGTGATATCCCCTATTAAGTAATTTCTCAAAGCTGATCTTGTAATATATGATAGTGTTTTTTTTCTTTACAAAAAACACTGCTTCAACTGGAAGTAACTACTTTAGTTCCAAAACTTAAAAACATTTAGTGTAACACCGTACTTTCTTTACTAGCACACACAGTGATTAAATTGATTGAACTCAATAATGAAATAGATTATCTTTCTGTTTGAAGATTTATTCTCATGTTTTCCAGTCATATATTATGGCCTGACTTTGGTCACAATCTCAAGGTTTTCTTGGTTGAATCTGTTGTAATGTTCATGCATTATTTGTATACGACCCAAAATTATAAGAAAATATACTTAGGACAAATAAATTATTCTATTTTTCATATGTTGTTGGACTGGTTTGGCTAATTATTACATTTTTTTCTACTTTTATGGATGCTATACAGGTGGACTTACCAATAATCTTTTTTTGTACAGACTGTATGTTATTAAAAATAAAAGATATCATTACAATATTGATATATATAAGTAATGTTTTCCTGAATGTTGTTTAATGAACCATATTTTATAATTCTTTTCCCCAGATGGACAGTGGGACCTGAATAACTACCACATAGTAGACTTGGGTCATCCTCATCAGTCAATTAGATGTTTGTCTGTTGTAGATGAGCATTTGTGGTGTGGTCACAGGAATCGAGTTCAAGTTCTAGATGCAAAGACTTTAAACCTGACTGTGAGTACCAACTGATTCCACAGTAAAACTTTAAACCTGACTGTGAGTACCAACTGATTCCACAGTAAAACTTTAAGCCCTGACTGTTAGTACCAACTGATTCCACAGCAAAACTTTAAACAAACCTGACTGTGCATATCAACTGCTTCAGTAGCATTCCACGGAACAAATAGAATTATGAAACATTTAGTGGCAAAATTATACTTCATTGCACAGCAATGCACTGAGAAAACAACAATTACATAAGATTTAGCTGAATGTAACCTGTGTCAATCCATCAGTGATTTTGATATATAAAAACTTTTTATATTGTAAAATTAAGAACAACTGTGCTCTTCTCTCAATGTCAAAAATTTAAATCTCTTTGAAAATTAGTTTTGTTCAAATAATAAGAATATATTAACTAATCAGGTTAATGAATCAAGTAGATTTGAATATTAAATTTTTATTATTTCTGTAAATGATGTTTTTATTTTCATTAATGTTTTTCCTGAATATAGTAGTGAATATTTTGGTTTTTCTTTTCACAAAAGGTGTTTGTTGCTTTACAGAAGACATTTGATGCACATCCTAGAAAAGAAAGCCAAGTTCGACAGATGGTACGAGTAGGGGATGGAGTGTGGATTGCCATACGGTTGGACAGCACTCTTAGGTTGTACCATGCTCAAACATATACTCATCTACAAGATGTCGATGTTGAACCCTATGTCAGCAAAATGCTCGGTAAGTGTATCTTAGCTTGGATATAAAAAATTACAAGTTGTTTTTATTATCTTTCACACATTCTGATAACAAGAGAACTCAATAATATGATATGATAGATGAAAATTCAGATATAATATTGACAAGGTAGACTAGATCTGTAATATAGAAACCAAATAATATTATAGATGAAGATTCAGATAAAACATTGACAAGGTAGACTAGATCTGTAATATAGAAACCAAATAATATGATAGATGAAGTTTCAGATAAAACATATTATTTAGTTTCTATATTACAGATCTAGTCTACCTTGTCAATGAATAGATGGAGATTCAGATAAAA
>NW_013673725.1:24080-27143 GCF_000517525.1 Limulus polyphemus
GACTAGATCTGTAATATACAAACTAAGTAATGTGATAGATGAAGATTCAGATAAAACATTCACAAGATTTACTGTAATATATCTGTATTTATAACATAGGAACGAAATAGTATGATAGGTTAGGTGAAGACTAAGATAAAATATTCACAAGGTAGAATAGGCCTGTAATATAGAAACTAAATAATATGATAGGATTGGTGATGGTTGAGGTTAAACATTTCAAGGTATATTACAACAGTAATATACATACAATAATATATATACAAGTTATTAGAAATTATTTATATCAAAAATTTGATATGTTAATTTTTTGTTTGAATTTCACACAGAAGACTATCAGTACTAGATGTCCCTAATTTTGAACTGCAGGAAAGGCAGTTAGTCAACATCACTCACTGCAAACTCGGCTTCTCCAATTGAGTGGTGGGATTTGACTTTTACTCCTATCATACCCCTATGGCCATAAAGTGTGGAGCTTTTTCTTCTTTTTTTTAGGCAGTGATAAAGGGCATGCATCACAGTGCAGCATGCTAATTACTGGGACTCCCTTGTTTCTCAGTTTTACATTAAATTTATTAAAAATCATGTCACATCAAGAATTCCGTTTTATGTTCAACCTATTCAAAATTGTTTTAAACTACATACACATTATGGCATCAACTTTTCTAGTTGTAAGAGATAATCATGTTTATAGATTATTTAAACAGAAACTACAGATCGAAAAAACTGGTCTGTACAAATAGTGACAGACATGAGGAAAGTTGAAGTATAAAAATATTATGCAAGTTTTATATTTTGTAAAGATATCTACATAAAAGTGTTTATTGTTTTGTAAACCTATTTCCTTTTTTTTTGTTTACCCACAGGTGCAGGAAAACTAGGTTTTTCTTTCGTACGAATAACAGCATTACTTGCTTCCTGTAATCGACTCTGGCTTGGAACGGGAAATGGAGTCATCATTTCAATACCTCTCTCACCAGGTAGAATATTGCCGTGATGTGTGTCTTCTTTTATCCCATTAACTACACTAGGAGGTCTAATTTTATCTACTTTTATCACTTAATATATATTTTAATGTAATTTGGACTTTTAACATTATTTAAAGGTCTAAATCTCTTTCATCCACAAAACATATCTCCAGAAAACTTTCCTTATATATCCAAATCATTCGAAAGCACTTAATTGGTAAATATGTCCCTAAAGAGGGTTTTGTGTTAGTAAACAGTGTTTTGTTTTGCAACATGTCACTAGACAATACTTTGTTATCCAGCCTTATCACTAGACAATACTTTATCCAGCATGTAACTAGACAGTGTTGTGTTATCCATCTCTGTCAGTAGACAGTGTTTGGTTATCCAACATGTCACTATGCAATGTTTTATTATCCATCTCTGTCAGAAGACAGTGTTTTGTTATCCATCTCTGTCAGAAGACAGTGTTTTGTTATCCATCTCTGTCAAAAGACAGTGTTTTGTTATCTTTCAGGTTACCAGGTAATGTTTTATCCAACATGTCACTATGCAATGTTTTATTATCCATCTCTGTCAGAAGACACTGTTTTGTATCCATCTGTCCATGTGGTTAAACAGTGATTGTCCATCTAAAACATGCAATGTTTACAAAAAAAATACAATATACTTAATAGTATTAATTGAACTGTATAAAAGTATGTACACTTTTCTTATTTATTTCTCTGTAAGAAACAGCATGTGTTCTACTGAAATAGACAAATATACAGTTACAAAATTATTGCATAGAATTACAATAGCTGGTACAAAAGCACTGTTCAATTTTTAATAAACCTTTTGTGTATATATATTTATATTTCAAAATATTCAGATTTTACAAAAACCTGCAGTGATGACAGAGAAAGTAACAAGGATGTTGCTACTTCGTTGAAGTTTATTCCTTATTGCTCAATGGTACAAGCACAGTTGTCATTTCATGGTCACCAGGATGTGGTTAAGTTTTTTGTTAGTGTACCAGGTGAGATAATGTTTATAGCACGGTTTATTAGCTACAATTAGCTACTGGTGTATATCTTTAAATATATAGTGTTGTTTAGTAATTTCTTTAATAATCTGGCACTATACTCAGAGTACAAAAACAAGTAATGAAATGTTGTAGTGTAAAAATATTCTTTAATTTAGTGATATCATAAAATCCTTAGCACAAATATAATTAAGCATAGTGTTGTATAATTCATGGTTAATTAATATTTACTTCTGATCATAACTAGAAATATATCGTTATAATAAAACTGTGAGCACAAACATTGTTATATGCATTAGTGTAGAATTGTTGACATATTTCATACTTTAGCAAAAGTTGATTGATATCTGTGTATTGTGATACAACTTCTTTCAAGTGTATATAATGTGATACAAAACTAGAGAATTCTTCATTGACCTAACCATATAACAAAATCTTATTTGGGTTTATGTAATGTAATACAACAATTAAAAGCTTTTTCGTTAATGTAAAATGTAATAAAGCTTAATTTAGGTGTATATCAAGTCATACAACAAATAAATGATTGTTTATTAATCAAACAGTATAATAAAGCTTGGTTCAAGTTTATATAAGGTAATACCACAACTTAATGTTTGTTTATTGGTCTAACAGTGTAATAAAGCTTGATTTGGGTGTATATAAGGTAATACCATAACTAAATGATTGTTTATTGGTCTAACAGTATAATAAAGCTTGATTCAGGTGTATATAAGGTAATATCACAACTTAATGTTTGTTTATTGGTCTAACAGTATAATAAAGCTTGATTTGGGTATGTATAGCATGTAATACCACAACTAAATGATTGTTTATTGATCTAACAGTATAATAAAGCTTGATTCAGATGTATATAAGGTAATACCACAACTTAATGTTTGTTTATTGGTCTAACAGTATAATAAAGCTTGATTCAGATGTATATAAGGTAATACCACAACTTAATGATTGTTCATTGGTCTAACAGTATAATAAAGCTTGTTTCAGATGTATATAAGGTAATACCACAACTAAATGTTTGTTTATTGGTCTAACAGTATAATAAAGCTTGAT
>NW_013673725.1:27810-34297 GCF_000517525.1 Limulus polyphemus
AGTGATAATCTTGTTTTCTTGTGCCCAATAATGCATAATTTCATTTGATAAACACGTTTAGATTGAATGGTAATTTATAATCAGTCACAAGAACGTCGAATCTGAATCACTTGAAAAAAACACGGGGGTGCTTAACTTTTTTCCAGGTGTATATAATAAAGCTTGATTCAGATGTATATAAGGTAATACCACAACTTAATGATTGTTTATTGGTCTAACAGTATAATAAAGCTTGATTCAGGTGTATATAAGGTAATACCACAACTTAATGATTGTTTATTGGTCTAAAAGTATAATAAAGCTTGATTCAGATGTATATAACGTAATACCACAACTAAATGATTGTTTCCCAAATCAAGCTTTATTATACTGTTAGACCAATAAACAAACATTAAGTTGTGGTATTACCTTATATACATCTGAATCAAGCTTTATTATACTTTTAGACCAATAAACAATCATTAAGTTGTGGTATTACCTTATATACATCTGAATCAAGCTTTATTATACTGTTAGACCAATTTAAGTTGTGGTATTACCTTATATACAAATCAAGCTTTATTATACTGTTAGACCAATAAACAATCATTAAGTTGTGGTATTACCTTATATACACCTGAATCAAGCTTTATTATACTGTTAGACCAATAAACAAACATTAAGTTGTGGTATTACCTTATATACACCTGAATCAAGCTTTATTATACCGTTAGACCAATAAACAAACATATTACCTTATATACATCTGCAACTAATACTTTTACTTTGATATAAATACATACAAACACACACACAGATATAATTAATTCCACTAAGGAAAACTTGTTACCAAACAAAACACAACTAATACTTTTACTTTGATATAAATACATACAAACACACACACAGATATAATTAATTCCACTAGGGAAAACTTGTTACCAAACAAAACACAACTAATACTTTTACTTTGATATAAATACATACAAACACACACACACACACAGATATGTAATAGAAAAATAGCACAGAAAAGTTTCAAAGTTCTACCAAAAGCTGCCAACTTCTCTTACCATTTATAATAGTTAACAATGCAGTACCAAAACCTTCTTAACAACTGTATTATATTATTAATGTGGTCCTTTCATGCTATACACAACCAAATCAAGCTTTATTATACTGTTAGACCAATAAACAATCATTTAGTTGTGGTATTACCTTATATACACCTGAATCAAGCTTTATTATACTGTTAGACCAATAAACAATCATTAAGTTGTTGTATCATTACATACATCTAAATCAAGCTTTATTATACTGTTAGACCAATAAACAATCATTAAGTTGTGGTATTACCTTATATACATCTGAATCAAGCTTTATTATACTTTTAGACCAATAAACAATCATTAAGTTGTGGAGTTTTGTTTGGTAACAAGTTGTCCCTAGTAGAATTAATTTAAGTTTCCTTTCTATACAAATGTATTTGCTGTGTTAATGCCCAATTTAGATTGGTCTGTCTGTAGTGTATTAATTCTCTTGTCTAGTACATTCAAATTGTATATATATATTTTAAATTACAAAAACAGTGAAGGTCACAACAATAGATTCTTTATACATAACTAGAACAAATATATACAAAATTCTTGAACAACAAAAATATTGTTTGATATACAGGACAAAGTCGAAAGAAACCAGAGAACAGTGAAGATGTTAAAGCTGAAGTTCATCCACAAAAAATGTTAATTATTTCTGGTGGTGAAGGGTACATCGATTTTCGTGTTGGTAAGTAATTGGGTCTAATGACTTGTTAGTATTCTCGAAAGAATACCTCCATAGTATAGTTTTAATCACCTGGTTTCTATTATTAGTTGTGATATTTTCAAGGCTTCTGTTTGTACAATTTTTTTTTTCTTCTCTTAAAAAAATATTACGTTTTAATGTTCAAAACAAGCTGTATGATATTTTTGAAATATTTTAAAACTTTAGGTCCACTTATGCTTAAGAGAAGTGATTAAATACTTTTGAGAAAATTGTGTTGATCAGATATCAATCATTGTCCTTGTTTTCAAATGAGACCCAAATCTTGATCACTTTCATACAGTTCACTGGTCTTCTTCAGTATGTTTAATGAGTGTAATGAAATATATAGGCAGGGATGTTGACGTCATGTAAACTTGATGTTCAGTATGAGTTAGCTTTCACAACTAGCCAATCACAACCTAGAGTTGTTGGTGTCAGGTTTAGTTTGCGCCAAAGAGATTTGTACAATACACACTACTACTACTACTAACTAAAGTTGACAATGAAGGGAAGTGATGTTTAATATTTAATTTAATATTAATATTTAGAATTGTTTTTGATAAAATAAAAAAGCTTTAGTTGAGAAAGATTATGCTATTGATGCTATTAGTGGATAAGTACATGTGTTGTGTTCTACCTATTTCTGTTACAAGTGTTGTGTTCTACCTATTGATGTAATTAGTGGATAAGTACAAGTGTTGTGTTCTACCTATTGATGTTATTAGTGGATAAGTACAAGTGTTGTGTTCTACCTATTGATGCTATTGTGGATAAGTACAAGTGTTGTGTTCTACCTATTGATGTTATTAGTGGATAAGTACATGTGTTGTATTATACCTATTGATGTTACTTGTGGATAAGTACAAGTGTTGTGTTCTACCTATTGCTGCTATTAGTGGATAAGTACAAATTTTGTGTTCTACCTTTCGGTATTATTTTAAACACAATTAACACTGTACATTAGTGTGTTGTCTGTCAGCCAGTCATTAAGCACTAAAATGACATCATGTAAGGAACACTTAATGTCGAAACTTGTACTGTCATGGCATCAGTAAAATATGTGCATGCCGTGAATCTCAACAAGAATTATGCACTATGTAGGCTACAACCCAGCATGACATATGAGCTTGAAAAGCAAGAAGTAAAGATACTTGTTACTCTTAATTTTGGTTTTACTTACTCTTGAGGCAGGACACTTTCGAGGACACTGCAGAAGTATGTCTAGTAATGATTTGTACATATTTAAATGACTTGTACTGCTGTTTTTCATAGAGTGGTTAATTATAACATTTTCTTGTATCTGACGTTTTAATAGGAGAGGATGAAGAACAAACAGAAGATGCTGTTGTGGAGAACAAACATTTTTCTACATCTAAGGGAGAACAAAGTCATTTGATTGTTTGGCAAGTGACAGCCATCTAATAATTAACTACATCAGGTTGTTGGCCAGTCATTGTCATGTTGATCTTGTATCAGATTGATTTGCCAATCTGATAATTACTACTGATTGCTTTGTCTACCACTGTGATTAAGAAGATTACTCTTTATAGTTTTTCAATAAATTTTGCAATAAGCAAGGTACATGAACAGAAACTTTGTTTGTTAAAGTGCAAGATTTTTTTAAGTATTTGTTATGGAATGTAAAACATGTGGGAAAAATATAATATAATTATTAACACAAAATTATTTGGTGCTTGATACCAGTGCTTAAGTGTATGTAAAAAATAAATTACAAGGAATATTACTGTTTTAAATTATGGTAATTCAAGACAAAAGGTGGTAAGAAATTCTGTCAACAATTTAAACATAATCCATTGAGATTTTATGTAAATGTATATTTATTCTATAACCAAGTTCAGAGAATTCCACACGTATCCAGCACCAGTGAGCCTTATCTGTAGGGCATTATGTATATGTTGAGGACCACACAGAAGTGCAGTTTTCAAAAAATTTTGATTTCATGTTTAGAAACTGTAATTCAAGGCTGTTGTTATGTGTCATCATCCTTACCAGTTCAAGTTAAGTTTATCTTTTTTTCTGTAAGCATGGGATTTAACTAATCTTTAAATATACATTTTCCACAAAATGTACATGTAACTAATTCCTCAGTATTTCTTTTCGTGGATGTAATTGATAGCTTTGTATGTTTTCCTTCACATATAGCTTCCTCTAAACAGCAAAGGGGACATATTGGATGTCACCAGTAAACCTAACTGTTGTGTAAAATTTAACATATATTTCTTTTCTAATAAAGATCCTGTGATGACTTTATAATTTTGTAATGTCAAAATTCATGTCAAAACACCAATTTATGCTTTTGCTCTTGACAAACATGTATGTAAGGTTATTGATTGATTTTTCTGATGTAATTATTACTTTGCAACTTTCTCTCCCCCTCCTCCCCACATATATCCACATAAGCAAAATAATAAAACATCTGTCTAAAAATGCTCATTGGTACTTGTCTCAATTATTTTACTTTATCGGTTAAAGAAGCATTATATTTTCATCAGCTCATAAGTTTTCTCAAAAACCTGTATATCAAAGACAAAAGTACACAGATATATAGCCTTCACATTATCAGCTATAGGATCTTCACTGGAAATACATAACCTGTACACCATCAACAGTGGTTTGTTAAATCTTACTCCTATTCCAACCAGTAGCACAGCAGTGAGTCTGAAAGGCTGTAACACTACAAGCTGAGTTTTGATACTCATGGTGAGCACAAATAGGCCATTCTATAGCTTTGTGCTTAATTAGAAACAAACCAACACTAAACGATACAAGAACGTTATCTTTGGACATCATCAGAGTAGGTTGCCTAACATTTTTGTTTGAAGTACAAAACGTACTAATGTAAATATATAACATGCATATAATCAACCTCTAAAACCTGTGGTATATTTACACAAGTAATTACTATGGACAGTAGCAGGTGGTTGTCTGAAAGTCTTCTATACAACACTTCTATACATAAATATTTACTATGGAAATTAACAACTGTTGGTTCTCTGCAGTCCTTCTATAAAACACTAGGTTTACTTACACGAGTATTTACTGTGATATTTGAAGTCCTATAAAACACATGGCATAATAATAAAACAACACAATATTGTTTGTATCAGTTATCAAAAAAACACAATAAATGAAACAAACTCTCAGAAGTCTTGATATTAAAGAAACAAGTTTCAACACATTTGTACATCCTCTTTGATCTCATGTCTTCTGACAGGAAAACTAGTCAAGGTGTCTGTGTTTCATTACCCGTATAGACACAGGTGGACAGGAAGGTGCTTAGCTTACAGTGACCCTGGATGGTGTTGAAATTAAGCAGGGTTTAGATTGTGTATCTTTACTTAAAATATTTCTTAATATAATTACAAAAACATTTACTGTGCACAGCAGCAGCTGTATCTCTGACATCCTATAACACACTTGATATACTTTTACAAATATCTACAGTACAACACTAGCAGCTGTATCTCTAGTCCTATAACACACTTGATATACCTTTACAAATATCTACGGTACAACACTAGCAGCTGTATCTCTGGAGTCCTATAACATACTTGACATCCTTTTAAAAATATCTACAGTACAACACTAGCAGCTGTATCTCTAGTCCTATAACACACTTGATATACCTATACAAATATCTACAGTACAACACCAGCAGCTATGTTTCTAGTCCTATAACACACTTGATATACCTATACAAATATCTACAGTACAACACCAGCAGCTATGTCTCTGGAGTCCTATAACACAGTTGACATACTTTTCCAAATATCTACAGTACAAAACCAGCAGATGTGTCTCTGGAGTCCTATAACACACTTGACATACTTTTACAAATATCTACAGTACAACACCAGCAGCTGTATCTCTAGTCCTATAACACACTTGATATACCTTTACAAATATCTACAGTACAACACCAGCAGCTGTATCTCTAGTCCTATAACACACTTGATATACTTTTACAAATATCTACAGTACAAAACCAGCAGATGTGTCTCTGGAGTCATATAACACACTTGATATACCTTTACAAATATCTACAGTATAACACTAGCAGCTGTAACTCTGGAGTCCTATAATACACTTGATATATCTATACAAATATCGACAGTACAAAACCAGCAGCTGTATCTCTAGTCCTATAACACACTTGACATACTTTTCCAAATATCTACAGTACAAAACCAGCAGACCTGTATCTCTAGTCCTATAACACACTTTACATACTTTTCCAAATATCTACAGTACAAAACCAGCAGATGTGTCTCTGGAGTCATATAACACACTTGATATACTTTTATAAATATCTATAGTACAACACCAGCAGCTGTGTCTCTGGATTCCTATAACATACTTGACATACTTTTACAAATATCTACACTACAACACTAGCAGCTGTATTTCTGGAGTCTTATAACACTTGATATATCTATACAAATATCGACAGTACAAAACCAGCAGATGTGTCTCTGGAGTCATATAACACACTTGATATACTTTTATAAATATCTATAGTAGAACACCAGCAGCTGTGTCTCTGGATTCCTATAACATACTTGACATACTTTTACAAATATCTACACTACAACACTAGCAGCTGTATTTCTGGAGTCCTATAACATACTTTTACAAATATCTACAGTACAACACCAGCAGCTGTGTCTCTGGAGTCCTATAACAC
>NW_013673726.1:0-20604 GCF_000517525.1 Limulus polyphemus
ATCATCTATGCATTAGTTTAATACATTTTTAAATTTTTAAGAAATAATTTTTTTTGTGTTTTCGCTCCAAATATAACACGACCCCTTTCTCTAATAATTCATTTCTTTGTTTTTCACCTGTTACTATCCATTTTATTATTTTTGTTTTTTCTACTTAATTTTTTTTTGAAATATATTTTTAACGTATTACGTATGGAAGAAATTAATAAAGATTTGAATTTTGTTAAGTTGAAAGATTATAAAACACTTTTTTAATTGAAAGTTTCTAAAGAATCTTTAACACTATCCGTGATGGCCTATTTTTATTTTCTCAGTGATGGGGGGGGGGCTTTGTGGCCCCTCCTTTTTTTTAATATCTAATATTTTTACATGCTGCTAGTGAGAAAACCTGTTGTTAAAATATTTGAATCCCACCACTGGCCTAGACTATTTTGCCCTCTTGTGGTAATAAGCTAAATCAGGGCCGGATTAAGGGTATACGAGGCCTGGAGATGAAGACTTCTAGTGGGCCTACTCACACGTGCTTATAATACAAGCAAATAAAGTGGCTATTCAAGCTTTAGATCCACCAAGCTATCATCAAATTAATATTATTTCAGGCAATAATTATTAATGACAGCTAACCTGATACGTTTTTCCAGAAGGCGAATTTGAAATCAATTTCAACTTTTCCTCAGTCAGAAGTGTATATAGAATTTTTTGAAGAGTGGGTTTCAGCCTTTAAAAGGGGCACACATATAAGAACAATAATATATTTGCGATTTAACAATATCAAACGGATGCAGGAGTGTTTCAAAGGAAATTCGCTGTGTTACGACAGCGAAAGTCGTGCGACGTTGGGAGCATGCGCTGGAGTTCTAGAAAGATCGAGGAACCTTTCAAACGTCCTAACGTTTGCTAGATACACCCTCTATTTTGTATATTTAAGACCGGCGAGAAGTGACGGCATAGATAGATAGATATAGATAATTGCAGACAGACAGAGACAGACAATTGAGTCAAGCACGGTAGTAAGTAAAGTGCGTGAATCTTTCATTGTGAATTATAGCGTTTGTTTAAGTTAAAGTGACTGTGAAAAGTAAGTGTATTGCAAAGTTGAATTGAAAAAGAATAAACTAGTTTTATTTAAGAAAAAGCTTGTACTGCTGAAGTTTCTCGGAAAGAATTTCTACGAAAAATTAACAAACGAACACAGACGTAACAGCTGGTTCAATCAAAAACAAGGATGAAAATATAGGTTTTCATAATACACTTGTTTTAAATTTCCGTTTATTATCCTACTAAATGCTTTAATTTTTTAGGGTTGTGCTTGGTGACTCTTAGGTATAAGTAACATAAATTTTATGTATTAGGGCAATTTGATGTGTGCATAAGGATAATTTCAAAACAATGTTCATTGGTATTTTGATATCAAAACACACGGTAGTGGCTCGGCTTGGCCAGGTGGTTAGGGCGCTTGACTCGCAATCTGCCGTGGGGGCATTATTATGTGACGGTCAATCCCACTATTCGTTGGTAAAAAAAAAGTGTAGCCCGAGAGTTTACAATGAGTGGTGATGCCTCATCTATTTTCTTTCACTGCGAAATTAGGGACGGCTAGTGCGGATATCCCTCGTGTAGCTTTGCACAAAATTCAAACCAAAAACAGCTCCAGGATGCACTTTGTGTTATTAACAGTTTAGTGATTTTCCACTTTCTGTAGCTTAGACTGTGGTAATCCAAACTAGTAATCCAAAAGTTTTCTGGAATATTATATAAACAACTCATGGCTAAAAGGAAAAAATAACCTATAAATAGTATACTAGATAAAAATAGAACAGAACAAACAGAGATAAAAAAAATCCGAAAAATGTAACTAACAAGATAACATAACACATAAAGAGACTTGATGCAGTATCAAGTAACACACTCTCAGGACAAATAACAACACAAGAATGCTGGGAAGGAATAGGTACAATGAAAAATAATAAGTCACCAGGTCCTGGCGGACTTTTTTTTTTGAAGTTAATTATAATTAATACATATTAAGTTAATTACAGAATATGAGCCAATTATTCGAAGTAAATTAGAATATAATGCATCTACTTTTAAGGATGATATATTAAAATTAAACAATTATAATAATTATTACTTACTTGTACAACATGGCATATAAGAATGAATTAGGTACATAAAAAACGATATAATTATTGTACAACATTACAGTTTTCATGACAGAAGTATTGAAGATTGATTGTTTTAAAAGTGTTGGTTGTGACAAATTTCGTCACGTAACTCTGTACGAGTTGTACGTTGTGTTTGCAATTACATTGTTGTCTAGGTTTAGCATGACTGAAATGCTCAACAATTAATTTTCGTGGTGGGCGGTATAAGTAGCTCAGAGCTTTGGCTCTGAGTGAAGCCAAGAATGCAACATAATTAACTTTTTTTTAAAGTCCATGAAATAATTTAAATTGATAGGTTAACTTAAACTTTTCCCGTCACTGGGGACGGGTACTTTTGCTTGTATGTTATACTTTGTCAACCACTTTACCTTTATGATATCTAGTTCGGTTGAAGCCTTTTGCTTAATACCAGGGCTCACAGACCCGCTGGGATACGAAAAACATAGTAGCAGTCTAGGCGTTTTTGTCATGGACCATGGTAGTGGTTCATAATAGGGATCGCCCATTTGTTCTTCTATTTAATATTATTACTATTGTTCCGCCAGCCTACAGCAAAAACGGGCGTGAGTATTACAGTCAAACCTAGGCAATATTACTAAACGGATAATTGTGCATTGCATAAGGTACGTTTTAAGTTATGTCTATATCTTTTGTAAGCTAAAAAATCATAATTCTAGTGTAAATTATATTATCATTAACCCTTAAAGTTAGTTTTCTTACAAATGTATAGTTTAAAAATCTCAATTACAGGGTGAAACAGGAATTACCAGCCAATAACAGATGAACGTTAGTTGACTGTAACATGTAGATGCTCGATGCTTTGTACACTATACAATCTGTGTCTTTAGGAAGCCAATCACTATATTAGGATTGAAGTGAAGGAGTAAAAAAATAATAATAAAAATACAATACACATAATATTATATATTATTACACACATTCGTAGAATAATTATTTTAAAAAACACAAAGGATTATTTAAAGAGATGTTTTAGCCGCATATGTTTTATTTGAAAAGGCTGCTTTTCTAGTGGTAAAATTTTATATGCGATTAGTGGGGGGGGGGGGGTTGGTGTCATAGTCTCGGCATATTGTTATGCTTTAATAGAGAGAGAGAATTTAGTTACACAGATACTATAAATGCTCACTATATTCTCAAACAAATCTCTGTGACAACTTAAACTTTAACATCTCGAATTATTGCGATTAAATAGTCAATAGCTAAAGTAAATCATCATGAACCGTATCAGCTAGTCTTCCACAACAGATATCTTTAAATCTTGTATACTTACCTTGTTTACTATCCTTATCTGTTAGGTTTTTAAATTCCCAATGTTTTATTTATATTGTGTCTCAAACCTTAAGCTTGGTTGTTTACCTTTTTTGTGACTGCATTTTAACTTTAAACTAGCTATCTTGTTTCTGCTTTGTTTTTTTATGATCGATATTCCCCTTTTTAGATTAGCAATTTTAATAATCTTATATCATTAACTTTCATGGACAATCACTGTTTTGTTGTGAACTAGATTAAATAAGTGAATTGTAATTATTTTCAGCAAATAATTCAAAAGAATCTACCGAACGAAAGAACACCTTACAACAGTATATTTTCTAATAGAAATAGTTCCCCAGTGGTACAGCGGTAAGTCTATAGGCTTATAATGCTAAAAACCTGGTTTCGATACCTGTGGTGGGCAAAGCAGAGACAGCTCTAATTTACGCTTAACAAGAAACAAACAAACCGATAAAAATAACGTTTTTTAAGTTGGCCTCAATGGAACACGGATTACAAAAACAAAGTTGTACACCACTTATACATAATTAATATTAGTTTTATGGCATATGTCATTTTATTCTAGTTAGTATAAATTACTTCCCCAAGAACAATAAAATAGGTAAATTTCAAAGACAATTTTTTTCATATTTTCCCCTTTCATTTAAACATTTGGTGTTTCTTCGATGTATTTTTACAAATCTACTGTAAACAGGAAAATATAGCACTACAAAATATAGTTCTTTGGGTAAAACACTGTTTTATCTAAATATTATCGTTAAATACTATAAAAAGTACCACTTATGACACTGGAATCTAATTTTATCTGAAAAAATGAAAATATATAGTGTTATTAAAATTTAATACACATGTTAAGTACGATAGCTGTGTATGTGGAAAACAGTTTGACCGGTTTAGTTCCCGCTTTAGGTTATTCAGACGAAGGAAACGAGGGTGTAAACGAGGTATAAGTTTGTTTTAAAGATTAGAGAGATCGTAAGGTAAGCTAATTTATTTTTGTAAAAGAAGTTTTAATCATAATGTTATCTTTTAAAGCTTAATAATAGTAAGGAATTTATAACTTTCTCTCCCAATGTTAATTCGTGTTAAGTTATTAATGCTCAATCATCACTTAGTCTTAGGCCTCGTTTAACTTTCTTTTTTTTTGCTGTTATAAAAATGGCGCTGATGTTGTAATAGTAATCAAGTGATACTTGAGTAAGGACGCACATTATGTTAATATAATAATAAGGTAGGCAAACAACGATTTATAAACATAAGGAAGAGTTTTATTGGTGGTGAAACGTATTATTGTTTCGACAGAACATTAGTTGTCTTTTATAGGTATATGTCAATGTCGGTACTAACCAGTACAACTTGCAAGGTTTATGATTATATATATTTTCGAAGACGAAAGACACATGGATTAGAATTTAAATATAATGGAAATGGAGTCAGTAGGTGACACTGATACTGCAACAGGATATAGATACAGGTTAAATCTGGTCAAGTTTATGAACGGTAAATAGACTTTGCTAAATTTGGCTAGGGCCATTATCACAGTTTAGTGAGAGATCATTTGCTTTGATGATTTCTGTATTTTCTAAACAGTCTCTTTCTCTTTTAGTTTTGGGTTGATGTAAGAGAAGAATTTTTCCCAAAATATTTTGTGGCCTGTTTCATATTGATGATATGTTACGGCAAATATCTGGAATTCACCTCTACACTTGTGACCTTGGTGTTCTTTGTGTCGTATTTCTAAGGAATGTGATGTTTTCCTATGTATTTCTTTCCATGTTAACATGGGATACTGTCTGTGCTCTGTTTTTGTTCTTTTATAGGGATTCTTTTGGGTTAGGTAGTAAGGTGTTAGTTTTCTGTGGCAGTTTGAATACCATTTTTACATAAATTCTCAAATTATTAAAAAGGCTAGTAATTTCATCAGCAATTTCTGCCACAAAAGGGAAGTATGCAAATTTGCTATGTTTTTTTATGTTTATAGGTGAAAGGTTGGAGTTAACATAATATTTTTCACTATTTTGAAGCTTGATATGAGCCCTATCTATGATGTTGCCTCTAGATCAGGCAGGTGCAATGTATGGTTCACGGGTACCTCCAGCCCATGAGGTGGTTTTATCTGGCCCTCGATGAGTTCTTAAATTTTATTATATTGTATTTTAAAAACTCATCATGGGCTGTATGTTGCACATGCTTGCTCTAGATAGTGCTATGTTCTTTAAGTAATTCAACTCAATAAGTAAGTCTTTGTGGGTGCAAAGTAGGTGAAATAGGAGGATATTTTCTATGGTAGCTGGTGATTAGATCTTATGTATGGTGGCATGGTGAAGGAATGGGGTTTCCTGTATATATTTACAAAAGTATTGTTATGTAGAATTATCTAATAAAAATAAATTGTTTGTATTTATATATATATATATATGCTTTATTGTTTTAATTGCATTTCCTTACGTAATGAAAATAAGAATTACTTCTGAAAATTTTATTTTTTTGTTCATTTATGCCATGGAGCTGCTGTAATGGTTGATGTATAAGACTGTGTATTGCAAAAAGCACGAGAGCCTGGTATAATAATGCTTTTAATTATGCTAGGCAATCTGCTGATTATAATGTATAGGAATTACAGAAAAAGAAATATTTTACTAAACCAATCCTTAGTATATAACTGAGATATCAAAATATTTTTATAATAATTACTCTCAAAGTAATATGACATCAAAATGCCAGGATATTTCTTTTAAGTAATATTTGACCATTATTATAAAAATACATTAACAAATTTACTGAAAATAAAGAAACTAATTGAGCTGTAGGTGGAGCTGTATGCAGAACGAGAAGTAACTTGTATATCTATTAATCTTTGCACATGTAGGTTGGATTCGTGCCACCATGCAAAGAATACTCACAGTTGAAATACTGAAACAAAGCTGTAAACATCATCCTTATATATTATAATTGGTTACTGAACATATAGTATTTTAAAGTAGTTCAGATTAGAAAGAAGCATCGGGCTATCTATTTATGACTTCATAGCATATACATGTTTTGAGCAGATTTTAAGATTATGGCTATAGGGAGAGCTTAAGCCCTACTCTTCACTGTCTCTAATTTTTAACTAACAACAAAGTAGAAAGCAGCTGACTAGCAGCACCCTCTACCAGTTTTTAGTCTACCATTTGTATTTGCCCTTTCAGCCATAAGGGCATTATAATATCACTATCAATTCCACTATTAATGTGTAAAAGATTAGCCCAAGAGTTGGCCATGGTTACTGCCAGCTACTTGCGTTTTCTCTCAGCAGTTCAAAATTAGGAACATTAGCAGATGTCCTTTGTAGTTGTTCCATTACTCTAACATAAACAAATGTCCCACAGTTTATAGGGCATGTTTAGTAGCAATGAGAATTGAAGCTAAGACTCTTGAATAAGGATTTTGAACCCCTCAACCCCTAATATGACCTTAATAATAACTAGTGTAGGGTTGGCTAGTATTTTTGTAAGCCAAGAATTTTTATACCTGTATGGCTGGCCCATTTAGCGACCATATAGGACGGGCATATTTGGCGATGAGGATTCAAACTCTTGACCTTCAGGTTGTGAATCAAGAGCCCTAACTACCAATGGTAGTTTATTAACATTATATAATGTCAACATAGAACTAAATTGGAAGTTTGTAAACTATACACAATTAATTGTAATCTGAAATTATCTTTAAATACAAGAATCATTCAAAAAGTAGTCATCATAAAAAGAAAAAAGGCTAAATTAATTTGTGCAAATTTTCCCAATTGAGTTTTTAAAATGTTCATTCAAAATTGGGGAATGAAGTCCTGTTGCCTAAGTCTTAAGTTACTATGAATCACTGACACGTAACAACCTTAAGAATGTGTTTCTATTACAGTCAATTCAAGTTCTATTAGTTTTATCAAACTAATAGTATTTTAAGGTTGTTATTTATTTTCAGAAATAAAATGGAAAGAAGGGAAAGAGGTACAAGAGTTTTTGTTGGGGGCCTTACTGAAGATATTCAGAAGGAAGACCTAGAAGAAGCATTTAGTAAGGTTGGGAAAATAGTAAGTGTATGGGTAGCAAGAAATCCTCCAGGTTTTGGATTTGTTGAGTTTGATGATCGTGAAGATGCAGATGAAGCGGTAAATTCCATGAATGGTCAGCTTATCAATGAAACAAGAATCAGAGTAGACAGGGCAAGAGAACGACGGGGTAGAGGAGGTTTTCAAGGAGGGCGAAATTTTCGTGAAGGATATGATAGGAGGGGATCATCTTATGACTCGTACAGGGGAGACAGTGGCTTTGGTCGAAGAGGTGGATACAGGTCTAATGATGGAGGAAGTTACAGTTACCGCAGCAGATCTCCAATGGGCAACAGATATTAATTTTTTTACAAGTGAGCAATTAAAATTAGTCATTTATTTTATTTATCATAACTTGATAAGTGTTATAAAACTTGCATTTGTGTCTTTGTTTAGTCATTTTTATTGAGTGTATATATATATATATATATATAAGAAATCAAAGAAGTTAATGTATTTATAAAACTTGCATTTGTGTCTTTGTTCAGTCATTTTTATTAAGTGTGTATATATGTACCAGAAATCAAAGAAGTTAATCTATTTCTCATGATTTCATTTATTACTTCTGTGTAATACATACTTCACTTGAATAATATATTCATTTTTAGCATGGCTGGGAGTGGGAATCAGAATATATTTAAAAAATTTAACATAGCTATCTATTGATCTATAAAGAAACTTTCACTCTTTTAAATTTTATCCATAGTGTATTGCACCATTGGGTATCTTCATGGGGCAGTGTTAAACAAGAAGCTGTATTAACAGTAACTTCTTTCTCTTTGAAATAAATGTTAAAACATTTGGATGCTGTGTTTAGGGTACCACTAAAATACTATTACATGAAATAAGTAGTAGGAAAATAATAGCTTTAGGTAACAAAATGCTACCAGATATATATTGACTTTTAACCCTGATATATGGTGTCTAAATTGGCTGTTACTTGCATATAACCAAGGATTCTTAAGTGTTTTGTGGCTTTTTAATATTGATAATATGTTAAGTCATATATCTGGAATTCACCTCTATGCATGTTACCTTGGTGTTCTTTGTGTCTTAATCCTAAGGAATGTGATGTCTGTCCTTTGTATTTTTTTCCACATTGACGTGGGATATCGTTTTTAATAGGAATTCTTTAAGATGTTATTTTTATTAACCTCCAACTAATGTTGTCTGATAGTACAATTGCTTGCTCTTATGCATGTAGGGAGAGAAAAACATGATACATGATTAATCATGGTCTTACTCTGTATCTCTGTCTTCTTCTTTTGGACAAAATACATACAAAATCACAGTTAAGTCCTAATATGTGAATCTTTAGAGAAGAAATTGCAGCTAAAGCAAATGGATTTGCACATCTAATTCCTGGACAACTCGCAAACAATGTGGCTACCCATTATGTGGATTTCACTTTCATGGGTCATGGCACAGCAGCAGATTGTCTCTCCCACTTTAATGTGTTAACGAAATTTTAAATTGGAAAAACCTGCTCCAAATACTGATAAGTCAACCACATGTTCTATCAAGGTTTCACATTAGTGCCTTGTCTGAAGTTACAGATAAAGGGCTTGTGGACATTGCATCATCTACTTTCCACAATATACACAGTGCCTACCGAGCTGCATTTAGCATCACCAGTTGGAATCTAGAAAGCACATTACAGGCATTCTTCAGTCTTTTTTGTGATGTCCATAACAGGCACAGCTGTGTTCCCACTGAAGTTTTATGCCCATCCATGGGTAGTGAACATTCCTGTGGCAGCAAGAGCCTTGAATGTTCTGCTTCATTTTATCACTTTTGTGAAAAAAGTTTAAAGTGACAAGAGTTTCACCACCCGAAGGTGCAAAACATTTGCCTTAGTCAAAGAAGCCTTTGATGATCTGTTCTTTCCTGCTAAGTTGAATTTTTTCATCTTTGTGACAAACCATGCCTAGCTGTTTGGAAAAGTACCAAAAGGATGACTCAATGATACCATTCATGTCATCTAACTGGGAAAACATGATAAAGGAAGTGAAGAATAGAATTCTTGAACTTGAAGTTATAGAACCACTTTCTGAAAGTATGAAATAAAATATGAAAGTTTACTCAGTTTTTCCAAAATGGATGTTGACATTTCAGCAGACAGACTTGTGAAATGTCTATCATTTTCCTAGAAAGTAATTTTAGAATTTCAAATGGAATCAAGGAAGTGCATTGTTTATCTGCTGGAGAAGTTATTGGACAAGACTCCTATTAAAATCAGTTTTGGGTGGCATGTTTCTTGCCTCATTCCTCCTAAAATGGCAAAGAATCCAGAAGAGTATGAAAAGAAATTAATAGGCATGCAGTCACACTTTGTTGGGTTAAAGTGTTGTCCTGAACAAAAGTGTAATGATGTGCAAAGGCAAATTGGGCAGTTTTTTGCAAAATGAAGTCACCAACCAGCATAGCCATTCCTTAACAATGAAAGTAGTCATCCCAGTGGGAAAGTAGCACTTGATGCCATCTTTGCTGAACAGCTGGAAGGAAAGTATTTAGAACTGTGGTCCATTATCACACTGAAGCTGATACTTTCACAGGACAGGCTACTGTTGAAAAGAGGTTTTTCTGTAAATTCAAATCTCACTGTGGTTAATAAGAAGATCACATACATCTCTCAGAGGCTAATCCAGGATGTAGTCACAAAGGCTGGGAGAATAGGAAACGTGTAGATTACTCCAAACATGATTCTGTATTGCAAATCTTATAGGCAAAAATATGAACAATACTTAATCACCTAATGAGAATTCCAAAACTAAGGAAATAAAAAAAACAAATGAGCAAGAAATCATGGAGCTGAATGAGTAAGATGTTGAGCATCTACAGAGGGAAACAGAAAAATTTACAAAACCATGAGAATGGATTCTTAAATTTAACTGTTTCACAAAGTCTGAGTTAGAACGTGATGAGCAAGATAATTAAAAACTATTACATAATACTAAATGTTATGAAGTGTTATTTTTATGGCTTTTGGTAGGCGGAAATAGAATATATTTAATTAAATTTAATTTTCTTGAAAACCACATTTTGGTTCTTGGAGAAGTTCATAAAAGTCCTTGAATTTTATTTACCATATTCTGGTTGTCACCACAATAAAACTAATGTTATCTGATTAGATTCTGAGTTTCTTAGTACATATTCCGTATTGGGCTTTAATCTTTGTAAGGAAAGGCTATGATAATTAAAATGTTTATATCACAGAATATATTAACAATATCTTATCTTAGTTTGACGTACTTAGGTTATATTAAGACTGTATGGTTATCATTGATTCATCCAAAATACTATATTATGATGGGAATTTCTTTTTTTTATGTAAAAAATACTGAAAATTTGGTTACATTTTTGCACAATTAACTTTATTTTTTTTACAAAGTTGATGCTTATATTACCATCATTGAAAAAATAAAACATTACATTATCTTGTAAGAAGTTAGTGTTGCTAATATAATAGTACTATATTATCTGAATAGACTTTCTAATTTTATTCTTATTAATTCTATATTGGTTTTCAAATATTGTAAGATAGGGTATGGTTATTAAAAGCTGTATTTTATAAAATTAAGTGGTGTTATTCTAATTTTTGGACTTTAAGTTTAGGCCACTTGAATAATATCCAAAATAAAGGTTTTTCCTTTGTCTAATAATTATTATCCTAAGTTATAATTATATGTTTGCCTTTATTGATTACAAAGGGTTTGAGTAACTGTGTATGTAGATTCAATGCTTAAGGCTCCAACACTGTCATAAATATGCATATGAACATGTAAAACAATACTAAAATGTCTGTAGAAGTATATTATACAATGATGTTGAAACAGGTGACCGAAGTGAATAAATCTTGCACTGTTTCTAAATCTTAAGTAATACAGGAGCTTAGATGATATCCAGAGGGATATCCGGTATTCCAAAAACTACTACACATATATATGTAGTGTTTGGGTGTTAAACATTATGTACTGTAAAGTGGCACAGTACTCTCCGTGTCAACTTAATCTGAAATGGACTAGTTAACTTCAGTATGGTTAGAGGTAGTTTAGAGATATATGTGGAAATTATAGGATATAGCTGTTTGCAGGATTAGTTTATCATTAGTAGTTGTGGAAAGCGTACACTACACTAACTTGGGGATAACTAAGAAACAGATTTGGGGGAATACTGTGATGTTAGAAAATGACTTTTTATACTGAAATTATATGCTCCTAATGGTTAGCTTCATGAGGCTATTGTTTTGAGTATCATTACAATATTTAGGGTTGGGGATTGAAGTTATTTTTCTCAATGGGCAAGTTGTGTGTGTGCGGGAGAGAAATATGGCTTTGTTGTGAACTGTTAGAGAAGTTTAAATGTGTTCATAGTGTTTAAGGTTCTATTGAAGCTTACCAGTTGGTAAATAAATAACATGAAAGCTAAGTAATACATTCAATTTCAGATCCCCAAACAGAAATAGAAATATACATGGTAATTTGCTCAAAGTTACACATACTCTGAGGGAGGGAGCAGGGTGAACTGATTAACTATTTTGATACAGTATGTAAAAAAAAGTAGGTGTTACAGTTATAAATTCAGATTTATAGAAAGCATGTGTTTAAACAATGTGATTTTTAAAAGGCTAATGCTACCTCCAATATATTTATATTCGTAACATACCATGATAGAAGATATATTTTTATTCATTTTTTTATATTTATGCTTGCATAGTACAGATTTGAAATAGATCGTGCTATTAGAAAATTTCACTGTTCATACCACAATTATTTGCTTTTCATATTTAGCATTTTGAGGCTAATGTTTTGAGTGTCATTACAATATGTGAGTGGGCAAAAAATTGAAGTTATCCCTTCAATGAGAAAGTTACATATATATGGAGTACGGCTCAGTTTTGTGAACTGATAAACAAGGTTATATATATTCATAGTGTTAAACATTTTATTGAAGCTTATCAGTTGGGAAATGATTAACATGAAAGTTAATTAATACTTTCAAGTTCAGATCCCCAAATAGAAAGATATTATACATAATAATTTGTTCAAAATTATACCTACACTGGGAGCTAGATAATTTCTCAGGTTTTAGCAACAAAAAAAAACAATTACTGCAAAACCTGGGAAATGTTGTCTTAGTAATTACTTTTACATTTTCAGTGTAGGTTGGTTTCCAAGGAACTACATCAAAGTCCATTTTCATGTTTAGCTGTAGGATGGTTGTATAAAATCCTTCCATAATTTAATTAATGACTTTTTTTTTATTTTCCAGATTCTTCCATGATTTTCCATTATTCAGTGATTCTTCCATTATTTTACTGATTCATGTTATATCATTTTCCAGAATCTTCAAAGACTAAATTTCCTGACTGATGTCTTTGCGGGTTATTTATTGAGTTCCACTTTTAATATCACTATCAAACAATTTGTTATGTTTCTAAGCACTTTTAAGTTTAATTGATGATGAAGTTTCTTACAAAAAAGGTAAGTTGAATCCTGCACTTTGTTACTATGAATGGAACTGCAAGTTAGCAGTGAATGTAAGGAATTGCTCATTTTTTATGATGGTTAAAGTGGAAGAAGTTTATCACTATTCAAATGGAATCTTGTTTCTGAAGAATGTGGTGCACTTGTTAGGTGTTGCACCCATCAAGTTTTTATTGCACTATATTTGCCATACTTGAAAATTATCAAAAACACATATGATCTACCATATTAAATACTTTTTTCATCTTAAAACTGATATCCAATAAATGTGCTTCTGTGGCATACAATTTACATAACATAGATTTCTGAAGGAATATATAGGTTTGTATTGGCATAGCTGTTAACTGAATCATGGTTCAGTGTTTAATACTCATTGGCTGATTTTCAAGTATGTATGCTCCATGACAGGTTGCCCAAAAACATCTACTGTTTACAGATGGCAGACATTACCTTGAGAACATTGTCTTAATCAACCGAAATATTATCACTAGAAGCCATTTTTTACCATCTGATTTTCGTTTTGTGTTGATGAGTTTCACTGCATTTCATGTTTGGATTTCCATGCAAATGGAGAACCATAGTGACTTTGCTTCAGTAATCCAATGCAATTACTCCTTTCTTCAAACAGTGCCTACTGAATAGAAGTTCTGCACGAAGCAATTGAGAAGTATGATCATCACGTCTGTGAATGTCCTTGTTATTTTGCAGGGACTATATATTTCTGCGACCAACCGAAGTATAGTCTCTCACTACCCATTTATGATTTTTTATTGTCATTTTAATTCTGTTCTGTACTCGCTTTCAGTTATTTTACTAAAAGTTTCTTTGAAATTCACGGAGCTACTATTAAAATAATATTCTAAAATGTTTGTAATAGTTACAGCAAGTACGAAGCTTGCAAATGTTTTTTTAATGTTCATATTCAGTGAAAGCATATTAGCATAACTTCATCTTTACTTGCATCACTTCTAGAGCATGTTTTTTGTGGGGCTAGTATGAAAAGCAATTCAGTTTGTACTGGTCATTCAGAGAAGACTGGATAGAAGTCGTGCATGTAGACTGAAGGTGGTATTTTTGATGTACATGTATTAAAATGTTGGCTTTGATATGAGTTAATAATAAAATTCAAATTCTGTCCACTAAGTCTGAATAGTGTCATTAATTGTTGTTAAATAGTTTTACTGAGCAATAAACATTTTCCTCAAACTGTAATTTTATGAATGATAATGAGTAGCAATAAATGTTTTTCTACTATTAAAATTGTTCTTTTTTTTGCTTACAGACAATTGCTAGAAAAATTTCGTATTTACCTTTGTTAGAAAATTGTGAAAAATGGAAAGCAGGTGGCAGATATGTATAGTTCCATCAATTGAAATAGTAATTCTGTTAATGAAGTTTGTAGCCAAGTTAAAAATGAAAACATTTTCGTTATTTGTGTTAGTAAACATATGGGAATGGTATTAATCTTTTACCAATAAAATTGTAAAATCCAAATATGCACATGCGTTACAAAAATTTGTTTTTAATAATTGTAGCCATTATTATTTTGTAAATGTTATTAATGAACAAGTGTCTGTAGCTTATTTGCCATCACAGCGACCATTAAGGATCTGTTACTTCAAAAATATTCTGAAATAAGAATCTAAAAAAAAATATATATATATGAAACTAAAATTCAAGAAATTTTCCTTAAAATAAGTGAAATTTAAAACAAACCCATAGTTTTTTAAACATTAAGTCAGATGCCTTTTAAAGTTGAGGAGTAAGAGTTAAGTCTTTACTCATTTTTGAATCTTCACAGTAAACAGACGAGCGTGTTACTAGTCAGTTTTGTCTGTTTCATATAAAGTAGGGATATACGTAAAGCATAGTTTTGTATCATTGTTAAGTTAAAACTTGTAGTTTTTAAATTTTAGATTGAGTAATGAATTTGTACCCAAAATTTAAAATGTAGACAGTAGTTTAATTAGAGAAAAAAACAACGTTTACTACTGTGGGAGTAATCGTTTGAACGAAAGCTGGGACTATTTGATGGTAAGTCGTTACTGAATTATAAAATATGAATTTTACTGTGAGAAATGTTGTTATTGCTGATTACAAGTTTGAATTTGGGAAGCTTTTACTAACTTACTTACGTGCCGAATATGTCGATTATTAAAAGTGAACTAATGTGCATGAAAGAAGCGAACAAGACTTTTGTGGGTTGTTAACATCACTTAAAAATAGATACACATTGCACGTGGGACCCCACATTGCTAATTAAGTATAAGGTCAATGTACTGTTCAATTGTACATATGTTCTTTATGAGAACAACGTAGGATTTTGTACACGTGTATGTAATATTTGTCTCTTCGGATGTTTGCCTGTCGTTAGAAAATCAAACAATTATATACATGTTATACAGGTGTACTGTTGAACAATTATAGTGATATTTTTTATCGTTTATGACGTTTCCTCGACATAGTGTTTCATTTGTGTGTATACAATACAGTAACAATGATAGTAGGAGGGGTTGCTCTGCATTTAATAGGGTGCGAATTTGCGTCTTTTTTTTCTGTGACTTTATTCCCTTTTCACTACGAGCGTGATTACGAAAATTTACATCTGCCATAGTTTGTAACTTTGTGAAATTCAGTTAAGTGCCATCTTCGAGGAAGACATTTAATAGATTACTTGCTCAATAACCTCAAAGTGATTTTATACTTTAAAATGTATTTTAGTAGCAATGATTAAGGAAAAGTAATAAGAAGGTACAGTTTTATTCACCCATGACTGAAATACGTCATGGGCGCGATAAATTACTGTCACTTAAACTTTTTCCATGCATAGAAACTTAGCGTGAATGAATTTGCTTTCTTAATTTGAAGACATCCTGTTAGTAGTGAATCAAGCATAATTTTAATAGGAAAAATGTAACTTCCAGTCACTAACAATTCTGCTCTAATACTAACTTCTCTTGTCAAATGGATACTTAAATATATTAAGATGATTTTAACCGTTTCCAGTGATCGACCGTCACGATACTAAACGAAAGTAGATTCTTGAGCTGAGCAGCTGAACCAATCAGATAATCAGTGGGAGCATTTCATTTACAATCATTGTTGGATTTTTCAGTATGATCGTGTTAAGCCCAATGTTGATATTGACAGTAATTTATAGTGGGTGGAAATGATGACAATGACTGTTTCTACTTTTTCATTTGAATAGTATTCCTTATATATATATATATAAAGACTATAATTATACAAACCATAAAGTGAGTATGTTAAAGTATAGAAAAAATAAAATAAATGAATTGTAAACACATACATACATATATATAGTGTGGTGTGCAAACATAACGTGTTTTCTTCTTCCTTTTATTAATATAGGAAATTTTCAAAATTTGTTGTTTATGTGGTGTAGTTTTCATATCGTTGTTCTGTGTTATTCACCTCGAGTACCATGGTCCAGGTATATTTTCTTCTGGTAGTCGGATGACCTCTTGGCCTGACTCGTATTTCATTCATAATGACCAATCACATAAATGCTAGTCATTCTGTGTAGGCCCGGCATGGCAAGGTGGTTAGGGCACTCGACTCGCAATCTGAGGGTCGCGGGTTCGAATCCCCGTCCCACCAAACAGCCTTTCAGCCGTGGGGGCGTTACAATGTGACAGTCAATCCCACTATTCGTTGGTAAAAGAGTAGCCCAAGAGTTGGCGGTGGGTGGTGATGATGACTAGCTGCCTTCCCTCTAGTCTTACACTGCTAAATTAGGGACGGCTAGCGCAGACAGCCCTCGTGTAGCTTTGCGCGACATTCAAAACAAACACTGTGTAAGTCTGACATTAATAATTTTAGTAGCTAATATGAAATTTATTCGATCTCTACGGCCTGAAACAAAAAATCAAATTTGTTAACAATCTGATCCAGGGTATCTTCAGATCTAATTCTTCAGTAGTAGTTTCGTATGTTGTTTCTCACACCCCCAAATTCTTTTGGAGGTGAGTATCCGAGAGTAGGACAGACGTCCTAGTTCGGACACCGGGTGATCATGTTTTTGGTGTGACGGGATTCGAACCCGCGACCCTCAGATTGCGAGTCGAGTGCCCTAACCACCTGGCCATGCCGGGCACAACTCTTCGGTATAAATGACTGTCCATTGTGACACGTAAAGTATACATTTTTGATTTATTTTTCAATGAAGATTGTTCGTTTTAATTTCACATTTGTGTTCAGTCAATCTTTGTTTACTTGTCACAAATGCAGTTAATCAGATAATTATTTCGCAGTTGATATCTTGACGGATCTCACGTTATTAAACAGATCTGTCTTGTCACTCTCAGGAGAAATCAGTTTACCTGAAAATATCAAAATAGCGCGTACATGAAGTACCCTTTTCTAATGAATTTTTTCTATAATGAAAGAAATGCAGTATTTAAATTCACGCTACACATTCAATTTTGTGACAATGGACATCGCGTCGTAAATACTTTAACATAGAAAGATGACAGAAAATATAAAAACAAAGCCCTTTAACACGTTTGCTACCACCAGTACCTTAGTGCCAATCACACTTTTCTTTTCATACTTAACCCAGATGTCTAATATTTATATGGGTAAGTATACTATTTTAAATTTTTGTTTGTTTGAAGCTAAGTACGAAGCTACACGATAGGCTATCTGTGCTCAGCCCACCACGGGTATCGAAAACCGATTTCTAGCGTTGTAAGTCAGCAGACATACTGTTGGGCCACGGGAAAGGGAGGATATGTTTAATTAGCTCATTGAATCCACTTGTAATATGTGACCTAGAAGTGTGTCACGTGGTCCATAACTAAAATTCTGTAAGGCAAATGGCAGCGAATGTGTTAACACAGATAAAAAGATCACAGTACTCTTCAAAATGGGAAAAAAAAATTCTATAAAAATCACACTAGAGTTTAACTTAACAAAAGACGAATCAATACAAGATTAAAGGCCCAAAGTACATGATATACATAAAGGAACCCTTTAGCGTCAGTAACAGAATAATTTAAGAAGGAAAAACTAATTAGCGTATGTTAACCTGAAAGAATATAAAATGAATTTATATATATATAATAGACATTACATGTTAAAGATTAATCATTTATCACGCTTGTAAACAAAATAATACTTTTAAAATTCAGAATAAAATGTTTTAAAACAGTAATTAACCTCTTAGCAAAAATTACACACAAAACTTAAATAAAAAAACATTTGAAAAGTCTAACCCTTCATGAGGAACACGACGAAATGCAACACTTATACAAAAGTAAAATTTAAATTAATATGCAAAATATATATATACCAAGAATAAATTTCATCATCAAATTAAAGTACAAATATTTCCTTTCACCACTTCCGTAGACAAAGCACTTATAATGATTCAATCATCTCACAAACTGCAGCACCCTATTACTGTCCTCTAAAAGCTACCTTTGGAGACTGAAGCAACACGTCTACAGAATTCACATGCAATAATTACCCATAGAACGTATTCCCGTGACAATAAACAACTCCACTGTAAAACCGGATTCTACTCGTATACACTGACCCAGATTAGATAATCTTAACCTACACTTTTAACCGTTAATATTCATCGATTTTCCTGAGGGTCCTTCAAGTTTAATACTAAGAATGATGAAAATTATAATATTTCGTCACTTTCTGCCTCCCTCTGGTATAGCCAGGTGGTTAGGGCGCTCGTGTCGCGGGTTCGAATCCCCGTCACACCAAACATGCTCACCATTTCAGCCGTGGGAGCGTTATTATGTGAGGGTCAATCCCACGATTCGTGGTAAAAGAGTTGGCGGTAGGTGGTGATGACTAGCTGCTTTCCCTCTAGTCTTACACTGCTGAATTAGGGACGGCTAGCGCAGATAGCCCTCGTGTAGCTGCTTTTTACGCGTACCGGCAATAAAGATTATGTAGCATTTCTCAGGAAGCTTTCGTTACTCCAGTAAATCAAATTAGTGATTCTTGCAAGATATCTCGGACAGTTCACCTTGGTAAAATTCACTTATTAGATCAGAAAGCAAGGATCACAAAGCTCTTTCAATAGTGTTTTCGAACTTTTATCTATAATCATCAGTTTTCCAAACTGTTGATGCATTGCTTATTATATCTACTGGTACCAGCCATCCTAAACAGTGTTAATCAAGGAGCTATAATCTGATATTTATGGATACCTTGTATAGGGTAACTTTGCTCGATAGTTTGAACCAATTGATCGTACAACCAACAGACCATCCCAACTTCAGTGGTAATTATACAGTATAGTGTAAGTAACCGTTAAATACCACCCAATAGCCCAGAAAGCACAACACCCTTTTAGCTAAGATTTTGTACTCCTGGCCATTAATTACATTTGTACAAACTGTTGACACTCTCGGCGTTACATCTACTAGCACCAACCATTCTAACTTCATGGAAATAACGCAATGTAGCACATACATTGTATGATGAACATCACTTAATAGCTTAGAAAACAAGAATCACCACTTCCTTTCAGTCATTCTGTGTTTGACCTAATGATCACACTATCTCTATAACGCAATGTAGCACATACATTGTATGATGAACATCACTTAATAACTTAGAAAACTTGCGTTATAGAGATAGTGTGATCATTAGGTCAAACACAGAATGGCTGAAAGGAAGTGGTGATTCTTTGGCAACTGCATTATATAGTATATACACGGTGTCTCATGTTACCACTCGGAGCTCACAAAGCAAAGGTCAAAACACAATTTCAGTTTGTAGTATTTGAACTACCTGACTATCTTTCGGTTCAATCCTATTTATGTTGATTAGGAAGTCGTCATTGGTGGTTTCATAGACCATTAGAGCTGAATCTCGCCTCTAGATCTAGTGCTTCATTACCGGATTCATCCTAAACAGTAAGATGAGTATTCTCAGATCTTTTCCACTTATCTTTAGGATCAGAGTGGGAAAAAACAGCGCTTTCATCTTGATCTCACCCAACTATTTCCTCTTTTGACTCCTGATTAAGTCAGTACACCAGAGGTTCGTTGGTCATTCATAGACGCAGCTGGTTGACATCTGCACAAACTAAAGGCCCACCCAGTCTACACTTTGGTTTTGTTTGTTTGCTAGTAATTAAGCACACAGTTACTCAATGGACTATCTGTGCTCTGCCCATCACGGGTATCGAAATCCGGATTCTAGCATTGTAAGTCCACAGACATACCGCTGTGCCACTGGGGCTCCACTTTGGTACATCACTTCCTTCAGTCTTATGATAGCATTGCTTCTGTAATATTTCCTAGCTGTTACTGCACAAACTCGTTCCACATCAACTATGCAGACCTTAACCGCTCCACATATTGATGTGTATACTGTGGGATGTCTGCTCTAGAGGAAAAGCCATATATCACATATGCAGGAAACAAAACTGATTTCTCTGGGTGGCACACACCATTGATGAATATCTCAACTCAAATGCCGCCAAAAATCACCCAGTGAATGTAAGCACAAGTACACTGAGTGGTCACAAGTAAATAGACACCTAATTTTTCGTCATTTAACTGATTTATGCTAACTAATT
>NW_013673726.1:21551-25753 GCF_000517525.1 Limulus polyphemus
TTTGTCGAATACGTCGATATATTGAAGGAAGGACTCTTGCCACTTTATTCCTCGGGTTTCGTGGACGAGAACACAACGTTGTTCCAGGAAGATGGACCACCGTGTCACACTGCAAGAAACACCCAAAAGTGGCAGGAAGAAAATGGTATCCAAAAGTTGCCTTGGCCGAGCCAATCTCCTGACATGATCCCCATCGAAAACCTCTGGGCCAAGAAACAACCAAAAAAACCAACTTCGAAGAGCGATCTGCTCCATATTTTGAAGCAAGAGTGGGCGAAAATCCCACAATCTAAAATTGACGAAATGATTCTCACGATGCCCCAAAGGATCAACGAACTCCACGAAGCGAAAGGAAGACCTACTAGATATTAATTAAATTATAAATATATCAATTCATGTGAATATGACTGAAAAATTTCATTTTTTTCTGAAAAGGTGGTGTCTATTTACTTGTGACCACGCTGTGTTTACGAATACTTATTGCACCATGTTAAAACCAAATAAGAACTACATTTTCCCATTCAGCCATTAAATTGGTCATTTTTGTTTTTAATAACGTGTTTATGAAAATTTTAAAAAATTAAACATGTGACTAAGACAATACAAAATATATTCAAGTACTAGGTTTGTCTTTATTTTAAAGAAATATAAAATAAGACATGAATTAAATAGCTTACCTCCTATTTTCTGATCCTAATATTTAGTGAAGTATGTTAAGGACTTAAATGCGCTTTCGGGAGTTTTCAGTTAATAGAAAATGATAAGCTAATTTATCAACTTAAACTTCAACCCTTCATTAATTTCGAAATCATCATGAACATTTACGGAATTAACGTATATAAAAGTATTTGGGCCAGTAGTTATATTATTATGAAATCTAAATTTCAAAAATGAGCCTTTGATAGTTTCTGTTAGTTAGTATCTTGATCATATTTTATTAAAATTGATTGTCTTTATGCTTCTTCACATGTTCTTTATCTTTGAAATAAGCAGTTTTCATTCTTACTCTACTTTTCCCACATCTCCTCAATTGTCTATTAATATTTACAGTCAACTAGCAAAATATTAATTTATTGTATATTTTGTATTTGAACATAAGAACATATTTGTAGTTAAGCACAAAGCTATACAATTATCTACCTGTGTTGTTTTCACCTCGGGTATCGAAATCTAGAATTTTTGTGTTATGAGCCTTCAGTCTTATCAATGTGCAACTGGGGAGGGAGCTAGAAGTTCTTAACATAGGCCAAAGCTTATAGTCCATTTAGTACGGATATCAGTGCGCAGCACAGATAGCGTTGTGCAATTCATTATTTCAACTACAGAAAGGCAACTGGTAAATAGTAATCACTTTTACCTTATACTTAATTATTATTAACTATTGTATATCACTTTTTTATTACCCTTATTTTTATTTTTCAACACCAGGTACCTAATGTAAATAAGATGCTTTTAATATTGTTTCTACAATTATTTTTATCTTGGGGGATTTGTCACTGGACTTAGCGTTGGCTCTCCACCTTCCAATAATCTCTTTAAGGTTCTTTTAGTTATGACACCCAATTCAATTTGATTTAAGTAGCATCTGTCATTCTCACATGTACCACGGTGGGTCAGTGGTAAGTTTACGCACTTTCAACGCTAAAATTCGTGATTCGATTCCCCTTGGTGGACAGAGTGCAGATAGCTTATTGTGTAGCTTTGTTTTGCAGTGAACCTTTATCTGCTATACAGTGGAGTGTTATGTCCTATGTTAAGTTTTACGTGTTATAAAGTGAAGTTTCCCACGTCTTTTCACTTTCGTTCCACTTCCATACTCTTTCATCCAGTCTATCAGTTGACCAATGTGACCCCGGTACCACCTTTATTTTATGTTTCCATGCTGTTACATTGACGACATAAATCGGATATCTTACTATGTTGTACAGAAGCTGCGTCTTACTATCTAAATGGTCTATTTTCTCATGGAATGATATATCACTGTGCCATGGAATATAGGTTGTTATCAGACAAGACTTCAAGTCACTCATAGGTTATTCTTTGGACAAAGTCCCCAATTTTGTGATGACATTTATAAAGTCTGTTAGGAATACTACCATGTGACACTCTTCAATGTTACTGATCAACCAGACAAGTACATCATCATATGCTTCACATTTCGTTCTGAATGAACTGGATTGCCTAGTTTTACCACTTTCTATTCAGTCACTAAATGTTCATCTTTCTACACAGCTCGTGCGCATGCAGTCATGTTTTTCCTGACTTAGCCATTCGTTGCTATGATCAGTGCCTGTACCTGCTCGTATATGACAAGGTGCCACATGAAAGGCTTATTAAAACGATCTCTATAGGTGTGGGGGGATAGCAAATTGGATGGAAGAAAGCAGAGGATTGTTACAAATAGAGTTCAGTCAAACTGGATTACTGTTACAAGTGAGATACCCTAGGGCTCAGTGTTAGAACTTTGCTCTTTATGATTTACACCATTAACACAGAGGATTGTTTGTTTTTGAATTTCGCGCAAAGCTACACGAGGGCTATCTGCGCTAGCCGTCCCTAATTTAGCAATGTAAGACTAGAGGAAAGGCAGCTAGTCATCACCACCCACCGCCAACTCTTGGGCTACTCTTTTACCAACGAATAGTGGGATTGACCGTCACGTTATAACGCCCCCACGGCTGAAAGGGCGAGCATGTTTTGGTGTGACGGGGATTCGAACCCGCGACCCTCAGATTGCGAGTCGAGCGCCCTAACCACTTGGCCATGCCGGGCCAAAATAGAGGAAGGAATGGTCAATAAATTACTTAAATTTGCAGATGATATTAAGGTCTTGAGTGTTGCTAGCTGTGAAGAGAATGCTGCTGATTTACAAAAGGAATTAGATCATTTAGAGAGTTGGGAAAATAAATGGCAAATGGTTTTAATTATAATAAATGCAAGATAATGCATGTAGGTTATCATAATTTGAAATACAAGTATAATTTGGATGGGAATAACCTTAACAGTGTCGTGAAAGAAAGGGATCTTGGTGTAGTAGTTGATCAACCTCTTAAGCTATCCAAGCAGTGTGCTTTTGCTAGTGGTAGGGCAAATATGATTTTAGGTTGTATCTGCAGAAATATTGAATGCAAGTCTAAAGAGGTTATAATTTCATTGTATAGGTCACTGGTTAGCCCACATTTGGAGTATTGTGTTCAATCTTGGGCTCCTTTCCTTAGGAAGGATATTGAATTGTTGGAAAGGGTTCAGAAGAGAGCTACTAGAAAGGTCCATGGGATGGAAGGGTTATCATACGAGGAGAGGTTGAAATCTCTTAAATTGTTTCTCTTGGAAAAAGGAGAGTTAGAGAGGATCTGATTGAGGTGTTTAAGATTATAAAGATTGTGTTCATACTTAACGGTGAGAAAAGTAGGACTAGGGGACAAAAATACACATTTTAGTATGGTAGAAGTCATCTTCACCTAAGACAGTTTTATTTTTCTAAAACGGTGTTTGGCCTGTGGAGTGAGTTGCCTTCGGATGTTGTGAAGGCAGTAAATTTAAATGAGTTGAAGAGAAAGCTTGATAAGTATCTAACCTATATAAAAGCCAGTGTGTGTCACGTCACATCATTCTTAATTTCTAGAAATAGAATGAGTTATAAAAGCCAGATAGAACAGTCCGATTACTGTCTGGCCATTAGGATTTTAGTGACAGGAATGTCGTGAAACCTTATAAGTGTAGTGAGTGTTGGTATAATAAGTCTAAAGTGAAGATGTAGTGTGGTATCACTTAGCCTAGAGCTCACAGAGGAATTTACAGACGTTTGACTGCATTTTATGCCTCTACTTTGTCAAGCTTGATTTCGCAAAATTTATTTATTTCAGTTAACTATGAAATGTGGGGTGAGGGTAATAATACTGTTACGTCTCCGTTTGTTAATTGATTTTCCGTAACTTCGTTCCGACGAAACTTTAGCGACACAAGTCCTTACTTAATAAAACTGGTTTATTCTCTCCTAATACAACTTTACGATACACTCAACTTCAACAGTCGCGCTATAACAAACTATAATTCACGTCTCACGAGCTCGACTTCAACAATACGTCTCTCTCTGACTGCAGTTCAATTACTCATTACCTACACACATTCTCCCGTCACGTTGTGACCATCTTATATATACCAGTATACCTCCAATCTAGTAAATTGCTAGGGCATTCACG
>NW_013673726.1:26136-31119 GCF_000517525.1 Limulus polyphemus
TGACGGCTATACGATAGTATGATGATAAGGACTGGCTTTAATATATATATTTTTAACTTATATATTAATATTTTTAGTTTAGAGGATGGGACAGCCGAGATGGACCGATAGGTTCCATGATGTCCCAAATCATTATGTTATATGTTATGTTATATCCATTCTATGACATTGGCTGTGTTGAGCAATTGTAACCTTTTCCGTCAGAATATGCTGCCAAGAATATTAGTTAATGTTAACTATATAATAATATATAAGTATATAAAACATATAAGTCTGTTTACATATATATATATTTACACACACACACAATTTAGGCTTACACTGTTACTTTCTATTAGATAAACATTACACAAAGTTACGCGATTCAAAATATTTAAAATCTAACGGGTGATTTAATCGTAACTATTATCTTCTAGAACATAGGTCGTCAAAAGACCTAAATCCCGATGATTGATCTTGAGCATATTTAACTGTGAGTTGAGGCGAAAAATAGCTTAAAATCCCTCTGGAGTTACAAATAATTTTACTTATAAGAAAAATAAGAACTGTAAAGAAACGTTTTGTTCTACGTTACTAGTAATTCCTGTGCCAGTTGCTAGAAGGTACAATGAATTATAGACTATGTACTAACTTCTACCAGAAGAGCTACTAAAATTCTTCAATAAAATTACAATTAACGAAATAATAACTAATTATTAACAATTAGTCGTAATTACAAACATAGAACACTTGTTATATGGTATAGACATTTACAATCTATTACGATATAACTTTGTATGTGTCTCTTACATATTTATTATTTATGGTTATCATTGTTGTTGTTTTTTGTGTGGATAGTTATTTTATTCTTAAACATTACAAAAGTTGAGGGCGCTGTAAGTGCATTTGTGTTCAAATTTAAATTCCACAGAAGAGAAATTTCATATGTCCATGTTAATTTCAAACTAATAAAAACAAAATTTTGGTCAACGATGGCGAGTGAAACTTTTAAACAAAGGAGAAGAAAAAAACGTGTATTTAAGAACCCCAATCCTTTATTTGTCAAATGGCTGACAGAATGGAGAGAAGAAGCTATAGCCAAAGGTTGGAAAACTCAACATACGTATACAAAGGTAGGTTTAAACTTCAATTTTAAAATATGTTAAAGTTTAACGGCGTTAACTTTATAAATTATTAATACTAGTAGTAATAATGAACTAAAGCAAAATACAGTTTATGTATAAACTATAAACACCCAAATAAGCTTGGATTTTTATAATAATTATGTTGAAAAACAGAGAATTGGATTTAAAGTTTAAACTGTATTTTGATAATTATGTTCGTTGAACTAACTTGTCAAACTTTAGTTTGAATTTAGCTCAAGCCTTTACTTTAGTTTAGGTGATATCTTGCAATGAAAATGTGGATTTATTACATGTTATAGTGAACTGAACAGTTGATATCAATTTGAATATCAAAATATAAGCAGTACGGAATGTGTGTGGTTATTGTTATCTGTAAAATTTTATAAAAGATCATAAAATATAATAATGGTTGATGGAAAATAGATACCATTAAAATGATAATGGTGACATGAATCAGATTAGGCAGCATTAGTCATTTTAATGCCATTAACAGCCGCAAGTGCAAATGCTGTGAAAGCTGGGTGGCTATCTGTTATTCATCAGTCATAACAGATATGAGAATAATGGCTTAATACAAAATTTATTGAAGGGTTTTATTGCTGTAACTTGTAAGAAATTATATTAATTGAACATAAATGAGAAAACTGAGACATACCCATTGCAAATAAGACAATGGATCCTATAATATTAGCTTGCTTTCATGTAAATGTGAACAATTGTGAACTGTTGACCTTGAAGCTGATATCTGATTAGAACATTTATGATATGTTGTGTAACTTAAGAATGTTAATATGTAGGAAAGAATAAATGTTACATGAGTGTGTTGGACAGTTCTGCTCATAACCATAAGTGGGGTGAAATCTTACATGCCAGAACTTTTTACAGATTGTCATTTAATATGGTATCATGTATTTGATGTCTGAGTTATCAACTTTCATTTTAGTATTATATAGTCTAATATTAGTAAAACAAAGTTGGTGCCTTAATGGCAGTCAGATCAGAAGGCTTAGATATAGGTTGTTTCAATAATGATTAAGACTTAAACTGTATAATGCTTTATACTTAGTATCATTGCTGTAGCAGAAACACAGCTTAATGTATAGTTCTTTTGATTTATGCATTCCCAACCTTAAATAGAGGGCTAGATCTAAAATAAATCATGATTTGTCCATGTGCAGACTTGATAAGGAGTATAAAAATTCAAGAGTTTGATGGTTAAGGCAATTAAAATTTGAGTTTGGGCTACTACGAATTTTGTATGTGCTAGCCTAGGGTCAGTGTGGTTTTGCTGTATTATTGATTGCATATCAATCCAGCTGTAATTAATAAAATTTAAAAATATCTCACTTGTTTTTCTTTTTTCTTTTAAATTATTAAATATCTTCTGTCTAAAATTGTTGTAAGACCAGTTAGCTATTTATTAATAATACCAGGGTAATCCATTGTAAGCCTGATACACAAAAATATATGCATGACTGAATTATGGATTTGTCAGTCAAAACATAGATTTATTTAGTTTCATAATTATCACACTTTTTAATCTATGTGACTATTTATAACTGAGGTTAACTTAGTTGTTTAATTTTCTAGACAAGATGAAACAGCTATGTGGGTAAAATGACTTAGGCTGCCAACTCTGAGCTCTGCAGCATTTTTCCTAGGTATAACAGAAAAGGGTGAAGTGCTCCAAATGTCAGATTATCATGTAATTATTTTGATTTTATTGTATATCTAGGCTAGATAACCCACCCAGAGATTTTATAAGATTTTATATATATTCTGAATAGGGATTGGCATTTGACCATAAAATAAATGTTGGTCAGTTAACTGTTCAAATAATTTCAGATATTTATTTTGTGCTTGTTTTTTATTTTTAATCTAAACTGCCTTATATTGAAATTTACTTAATGTAAATAATTTAAGTTATACAAAAATAAAAAAGAACCAGTTTATTCTAAGAACTTATGAGTAAGAGCAAAGTAGAATACGTTATATTATGTCAATCATAATGCATTTGTCATATCAGTGATGTTGTTAAGAGCCAGTACCTTGCGATTTGCCCCTGCTTATCACAGGTAAAATCATCTGCTATCAATGATCTTTTTTTTTCTCAACATCATCATTGTTCACAATTTTTATTTCAATGCCAAGCTTTGGAAACATCCTGGTTAGAACCTTGTTTGAGACTCTTGAGTTTTTGTAATTATATATAATACTTTTGCAGTCCAAGAGGTGGTGCAAGTTTACAAAATTGACATATGCACAATTGCCTTTTTTGCTTCAACTTAAAAAAAATATACAGGATCAAGTCTACTTAATTTTAGGTTTTGAAGACAATTATGAGATGAGCATGTTTCTACTCTATAAAGTAACTGCCATGTTCATCTGTTATATTAAAGCAGGATATTATTAGTTTAAGTCAGATCAGAAGTTGTAATATTACTTCAGTAAACTGTAATTTTTAACCTACCATGATGATATATGTTATGAAGCAAAGCAATCTCCTGCATGCAGCAGTAAAGTAGTAATATTAGTAATAGTACTGGTACGAATAATATTCTAAGTATTTGTATCGTCCTATTTTGGGTTTAAAATTTTCCACTATGTGCCCAAATAAGCCGTCAGTTCACCAACTTTTCAATCCTGATTCTGAATTAAACCATTTTATTTTCAATACTTCAGGAATAGCAGTCCATCATATACAGTAAAAATTTATTATCTAGCACTTGCCTGATCTGAGCAGTGCCAGATAGGAAAAAATTCTGGTTATGCATTTCCATTACAGTATGTTACAGGCATTATTTTAGAGAAAGGTTGTTTGAATTTTTTACTTTACATTCAGTTGCATTTTGAAATTTTATGAATTTTTGCATATATTTTTTCACTTACATTAAATAAATGTGAACCTATTTCAATATTTGTATGTGCATAATGACTTAAGCATTTGAATTTGTTCCCAGTTGTTGAACTAGTGGTAGGGATGAATATGGTAACAGCAGTACTTATAAAAGTAGTGGAACTGGTAGCTGATATGAAAATGGCAATGATAATATTGGGCATTTATTGTGAATGTTCTTGTATTTGAAAGGATTTAAAAGACTTAGCAATAAATGCACACTATAAATTTTTTTGGAGGTTGATTTTATTTTTGGCACACAAAATAATCTCTTTTGATACCTAAAGATCAAGATGACTGTAACTGTTTTGCACATTTTCTCTTGAAATAGATGGTCTAGTTTAACATAGGACATCATCCTAGAGCTACAAGAAAGAAATTTTTTTTATATAATCCTAAAAGACCTTTGTTATTGTCAATAAAAACAAAATATATTAAACATTAGATATGAGGTGTGGAGATTTACAGGACATGGACTAGAGTAACTAGCATTCAAATTAACATAGATATCCCACTAACAGAATAAGAAATAAGCTACTAGTAAAAAAATCGTAAATAATATTCAACGTTAAACTGATACACAATTAAAACATTTTATTTAAGCCTATCTATGGTCTTCAAAAAGTTGACGACTCTACATGATAAATGTAAGATAAATTTTGAATGTAAAAACATGTGGTCTCTGTAGTTACTTACATGGAATTACATGAAAGTTTATATATGTAGTCTTCAGCTACCCTTTCTGTGGTTGAAATTAGGGGTCTATTTCTGTTGGTAAGGGTCCAAAGTTTTTAGAGATTAATGAAACCTTGTCATATCATTTCTGCTGCTTTATGAAAAACTCAATCTTAATTGAATCTGATCTTGCAATAACAGTTAATTAATATGAGTCTTTATCAAATTAAAAAAACGAAAATGTATATATATATATATATATATATATGTACAGGGCTTGACAAATAC
>NW_013673727.1:0-11074 GCF_000517525.1 Limulus polyphemus
CCCAAAAGTACATGTATTTTAGGTTTATCATAAAACACGTCATTCTGTCGTCTCACACTAGCTATGGTTTACCGTTTACATACACCAAGCACGTGCTGCCTACCACAATTCTGTCTCGATATTCTTATTGGACAGGTATCTTAAGAAACTGGGATGTATTTAGAACCTCCCACGACTTCATCAAGTATTTTTGGAGTTCTTGTAAAGAAAACAGCCTGCCTAATTATTCAAACTATTCCACTAGCAACCCCTGAAAGATTACTTCACCACATACTCATAGAGATATAAGCAGAACTCTTCCCATGAATAGCTTCTACCAAAAAATCTACTTTCACAACATGTCTGAAAAAAAAAAAGAAGGGGGACCGTCTTTTCGGCCAGTTCTTTACTTCAATAGCAAAAACGAAAAGATTTCTGGCCATATTCCATTAGTTAATTTGCTTATCTGACGTCAACAAAAGTAGGGGATCTGCTGAGAACATCTCACGAGGCTTCCTGTGTTTTCATTGTTTCTTACAAACGAAAGAATGACTATTATTAAAATTACACTGCTTTTCTAGTCTTGTAAACTTTTAGAAGGTCTGGCATGATCTGGTAGTTAGCATGCTCGACTCCCGTCACCGTACATGTTCGCCCTTTCACTCGTGGGGTTTTTATAATGTGACGGTCAATCCCACTTTTCGTTGGTAAAAACGTTGGCGGTGGGTGGTATTGACTAGCTTTCTTCCCTCTAGTTTATCACTCCTAAATTAGGACCGGCAAATAGTCCTCGAGTAACTTTGCGCGAAATTCCAAAAATAAACTTTTAAAAGCCCATCAAGAACTTTTCACCCCCCTCTCCCACACACAATTAAAATATTCTGATTAAATTATAAAGAAAACAACAGACTTGGGAGAATTTAGTTTTATAATGAGTTCGAGCCTCATATAATATAAATTGTATCGTTTAAGTAATTGTTTAAAAAAAAACAAGCATCATGAGGTCGAGCTCCATTTATGAGGGGGATTAATAATTATTTAGAGAACCGACTCTCACCTGGTGTGGAGGGTGTTTGGTGGAAAACACTTATTTTATTTTTACTTATAATTAATTATATTATAATATGATTATTCTAAAAAAAAGTATATTTACTATCTTTCTATATTAAAATGCATATTTTTGTCATACCTGAAGTCAGAGATTTTTATCAAATTCCCTTGTAAGCTCTCCACTATAATTCCGACTTTTTTTAGATCCAGTAGCACACATATGCGCTCAGTTTACTCGATAAAATAGTTATTATTTTATCCATTCATCAGGTACTATTATTTTCCATTCATGATATAATAAAGTTAAAATATAGCATGTCTGTTTTTTATTTGTTGTTCGTGTTTAAGCGTAAAGCTACAAAATGTGCTATCTTCGTTGTGCTCAACAGAGGTATCGAAACTTGCTTTTTAGTGAGTAAGCCCTCAAGGCTATAACATGAATCTTTTCTACTTCAGCTACGAACACTAACTATTCTCTTCCTGGTTTCTTAGCGTAGGCTTGAGGGCTTTGGATACTAAAATTCGAGATTCGATCGTTACAGTGAGCTCATTTAAAAAAACAAAAACGTTGTTAAATGTGTTAGGCTTAGCGTATAACACTGAAACTATGAATTATACTCGCAAGGGGTCCTAACGGTGGATTATTGCATGAAAAATAAGATTAGTCGTTTGTCAATTTTTGAGTTTTGAAATAATTAGTCGTTTGTCTATTTTTGAGTTTTGAAATAATTAGTCGTTTGTCTATTTTTGAGTTTTGAAATAATTAGTCGTTTGTCTATTTTTGAGTTTTGAAATAATTAATCTATTACGATTTCTCGTGAAATCTTTTTAATAATGAGAACCTTGACATAGATATTTTTTATACCTATTATCCTAACACGAGACCTTCTTCATCCGGGAACTCGGTGGTACATGATAGTCAGGATAATTCATTGATATGGTTCGTGTTATCTTCATGTAGTTTTTGTTATAGTACTTATTTTGGCTCTATCGGGTTATTGTTGCTATTGGCGGATTTTAGTTCTGTCCACCGCTGGGAATCGAACCCCGGATTTTAGTGTGGTAAGTCCGGAAATTTACAGCCGGCAGACCGGGGGAGGGGGACGTCTTCATTAGGAGAGTCGTATAAGAAACTTAGGAGTTCATTAATGTCTCGAAACAACGACTAGTTCCAAAAAATATCGCGGAATTCCAAATTTCGAAATCGGAACACGCACATTATCAATGCTGATAATCATCAATTAAAATACATAAAAAACACGAAAAACCTTTAACAGTACCTGTAACCGTAAGCTAGAGACATTAGACAATTAATAACGTTTAAAGTTTTTAATATTTTATCAACAACCTAAAGTCGTTATTAATAGCTTGTTAACTACCGGTAAATAATTGTTTTGTCTCAAAGCTGCACTCTGAGATATCTGTGTTTCAGTCAAATCATAAACAGCTTAAGACTGTATCTTCTTCAGTCAAATCATAAACAGCTTAAGACTGTATCTTCTTCAGTCAAATCATAAACAGCTTAAGACTGTATCTTCTTCAGTCAAATCATAAACAGCTTAAAATTGTATCTTATTCGGTTAAAGAATGTGTTTTGGTTCGAGCCGTTCCTCCTCCAAAATACTAAATTGGAGCCTCGAACTGGAAATGTATCACCGTCCGTATCGATTTATCGAAAGAGTTTGTATTATTTGATTAGCTATCTACCTCAAATTTGGAACTGTAATTAAAGTCACGTGGTCTTCCTTCAATTCAATTTGTTCGATACGAAGCGATGCACAAAAAAGTGATTAAACTAAACAGTTTTTGAGCTGATTGGGAGCAAATGTTCGTTAGAAACGCTTAATAGAGATGAAAGCAGATGGTTTTGTTTTTACGTAAGTCTTTCAAACCGTTTCGATTACTCCTAGTTTTAAACGTTTCACTTCTATTAGTCCCCCGGTGGAACAGCGGTAAGTCTTCGGATTTACAATGCGACAATCAGGGGTTCGATTCTCCTCGGTAGACGCAGCAGATAGCCCGATGTGACTTTGTTATAAGAAAACACACACATATATTCATTTCTATTGTTATTATTTCTTGTATATTATCTCCTCAATGGCTCGGCGATAAGCCTGAGGGGCTCACACCAATAAAAGCGGGTTTCGATACTCGTGGCGGGGGAACTGATAAACAATCTTATACAGAAAATGTTTTTTTAAAAAACAAAAAAAACAAAGCTGCACAATGAATTATGTGCATTCTGACTAGTGCATGAATCGAATCCCGAATTTTAGCGTTATAGTTCCTCAAGCTTATAGCTGAGTCACCAGGGCTTTATATAAAGTCACAGAGATAGTTACTGTTGCTCATATTGTCTGCGGACTTATATTGCTAGAAACCGGGTTTCAATACCCGTGGTAAGCAGAGCACAGATGGCCCTTTGTGTAGCGTTGTGCTTTATAACACACAACAACAACTGTCGCTCAAATACACTGAGATTAACAGGGCTTGAACCGACAAAAGTTTTTAAAACCAAGTTTCTTGTCATTTACTCCACGGTTTCAGTTTCGTTTTTCTTCTTTTTAAATAAAAAAATAAATTACGTTCTTAGTGCTCTTAATTTCCCCACACTAACTGCAACAGTGCGTTAACAAAAAATGTGTAGTGATTTGTTTTAATTCTAGAAAACATTAGTTTCGAGACATCTATCTCTCTTCAAATGATCTTTGCGAGAAGACCACTAGTAAGTAATTAGGTTTACCCTGATTTTTTGACATCTGCGATATCAATAAGGCACGAACGTCTGCTAAGTAAGAGGTTTCTTGTTACATCGATTTTTCTACCCCTTGATTCACAAAGACAGGAAGAAGAGTAAAGAAGAAAGAAACACAACAATCCATCTTCATTTAATGATCTAGACTGAAAGCAGAAAGTGTATCGAATCAACAAGATGAAGATTGGTAAACAATTAGAGACTAACTTAGAGCGGTTCGGAAGCTTGCAAGCACGAGCTACACAGTGGGCTATCTGTGATATGTCCCCATGTTTACCGCTGAGTAGATGGTTAAAAGAAAACAGGAATTGTTAAGGACATCGCAAGATTTGAATTTTTTTTTTATCGAACTTGAACTTAGGTTTAAATATAGTCGTGACGAAGTTTCCGTAAAGTATTATTTTCAGTAAGAAATAGGCCCCCGGTGGCTCAGCGATAAGTCAGTGGGCTTGCAACGTTAAAAATCTGGTTTCGATACCCGCAGTGGGCTAGGCACAGATAGCCCATCCTATATCTTGATGTTCTGCAACAAAACGAACAGTATGAAATGTATTCTTTCTCGTGGTGTGTCAAAAATCCTTTTATCACAGACTAATAATCTCCTCCGTAAAAGTTATTTTAAATTTGATATTACTAGAAATAACTCATTGTTTATATAAAATACACAGTATTTCATAAATTAAAAACATAACATTAATGTTTTGGGACAACATGGGATCTATTGGTCCAACTCGGCTGTCCCGTCCTCTAAACTAAACTAAAATTATTAATAAATAAACTTTAAAAAAATCTTAAAGCCAGTCCTTATCATTCATATACTTATTAAACTTTCTCTTAACCTCACTTACGTTTACTGTCTCTACAACATCTGAAGGCAACCCATTCCAAATGCTAACCACCTTGTAAGAAAAATAAAACTGTCTTAGCTAAATTTGACTCCTACCCTGCCAAAATGTATTTTACTTGTGTCCCCTAGTCCTACTATTCTCACTGTTATGCATGAAAAAAATGATACATCAACACTATCAATTCCCTTTACAATCTTAAACACCTTAATCAGAACCCCTCTAACTCTTTTTTTTTCAAGAGAAAACAACTTAACCTTTTCTCGTATGACAACCCCTCCATCCCAGGAACCATTCTAGTAACCCTCCTCTGAACTCTTTCCAACAATTCAATGTTCTTCCGAAGGTAAGGAGCCAAAGACTGGATACAATACTCCAAATGTGGCCTAACCAGTGACCTGTACAATGAAAGTATAACCTCTTTAGATTTGTATTCAATATTTCTGTAGATACAACCTAAAATCCTATTTATCCTACCACTAGCAGCAATACATTGCTTGGATGGCTTTAGAGACTGATCGTGTATTACACCAGGATTCCTTTCATTTATGACACTGTTAAGGTTATTCCCATCCAAATTATACTTATAATTCAAGTTATGGTAACCAACATGCATTATCTTGCATTTATTATAATTAAAACCCATCTGCTATTTATATACCCAACTCACTAAATGATCTAAATCCTTTTGTAAATCAGCAGCATCTTCCTCACAGCTAGCAACACCCAAGACTTTAATATCATCAGCAAATTTAAGTAATTTATTGGCCATCTTTCATCTATGTCATTGATGTAAATCATAAAAGAGTAAAAGTCCTAAAATTGAGCCCTGAGGTACCCAACTTATGACATTAATCCAGTTTTACTGGACTCCATTTGTAACAGCCACTCTTCTATACAGTTTGCTAACTTATCCCCCAAATCTAGAAAGAGACAATTTTTACAAGCCTTTTATTTGGCATCTTGTCAAATGCTTTCTGAAAATCCATTATAATCTTCTAAGACCTTCCATCATACCAGTCAATTTAAACTTAAGTTCGATCTCGGCAGTGGACATAAAAAAAACAAAAACGAGACCTTCTTCTTTTTATTTATTATAAAAAAAAACATTATATATAGTTGCATCTTCGGCTAAAACAGACCTTAAACTATATCCACGAAATAAATTGAAAGCAAATTAATGCTAATTCTGTAGCACAAATTTTAATTTGATGAACACATTGGATATTTTTGTTGTAGTAAAAACTGACCGCAGGAAACATATCTACTCCTGATGAATTCCTTAATTCTAGTAGCACGAACTTTTCTATAAACGCTCATTATTTGGGCGCCGTTCAATCGAAGTGTCAAAACTAATTAATTAGAGTAGATTTGAAAGTAACACATGAATAACTAATAATGGTTCACTTGATATGCATATACTTTAATTAAAACATATACATGAATATTGTGAAGCCTAATCTATCATTTCATTTCACACTTGTCACTGAGTAATAACGGTTTCGGGGAATTCCACCCCTCCATCAGTAACCCTGGACAAGCTTAGTCTTATTCTTTCGATTTGCCCTTGTCCAGGGTTACTGAAGAGGGGTGAAATTCCCCAAAACCGGTACAACTCAGTGACAAGTGTTAAATAGAATGATAAATTATGTTTCACGTTGACTTTTTAGCTTTTTAAACAGTTTGTCAGGTTAAATAATAATATTAAGCAGTTTGTCAGGTTAAATAATAATATTAAGCAGTTTGTCAGGTTAAATAATAATATTAAGCAGTTTGTCAGGTTAAATAATAATTTTAAACAGTTTGTCAGGTTAAATAATAATATTAAACAGTTTGTCAGGTTAAATGATAATATTAAACAGTTTGTCAGGTTAAATGATAATATTAAACAGTTTGTCAGGTTAAATAATAATATTAAACAGTTTGTCAGGTTATATGATAATTTTAAACAGTTTGTAAGGTTAAATGATAATATTAAACAGTTTGTCAGGTTAAATAATAATTTTAACAGTTTTTCAGGTTAAATAATGATTTTAAACAGTTTGTTAGGTTAAATAATAATTTTAAACAGTTTCTTAGGTTAAATAATGATTTTAAACAGTTTGTCAGGTTAAATAACAATATTAAACAGTTTGTTAGGTTAAATAATTATTTTAAACAGTTTCTCAGGTTAAATAATGATTTTAAACAGTTTGTCAGGTTAAATAATAATATTAAACAGTTTGTCAGATTAAATAATAATTCTAAACAGTTTGTCACGTTAAATAACAATATTAAACAGTTTGTCAGGTTAAATAATAATATTAAACAGTTTGTCAGGTTAAATAATAATATTAAACAATTTGTCAGATTAAATAATAATTTGCCCCCCAGTTTCACAGCGGTATGTCTGCGGACTTACAACGCTAGAATCCATGTTTCGATACCCGTGGTGGGCAGAGCACAGATAGCCCATTGCGTAGCTTTGTGCTTAATTACAAACAAACAAATAATAATTTACTAGAATAGATTAATAGCATCAATTCTACATATTTTCGAAATCCCTTTACAAACATAGGATTACTGTGTGAGTAGAAAACATTTCAAAACAACATATACGTAACTGACAGTGTTCGGTCACTATGTTCATAATTCAAAACAAATCCGACTTCTGGTTTCATTAGTTGTACCAAAACTATTTTATTCTTGAGGTCATATCATATCTCTTTTCATTTGTCAAGAAGAATTTAGATCCAATCTTACGATTTTCTTACAGTGGCAAACCCACCTGGAACACAAGGAAAGAAAGATGACGAAAAAAAACCCGAAATTGATGCATCACAGTCACAAGGTAAGTAAGTGTCACTTTTCGCGAACTTCTGTAAAAAAAAGCATGACATAAGATGATGAAGAGTTTCTTTTTCCTCTAAGTTAGAGTTATTTATCTTTAGTTCTTTCATCGTAGCATTGTAAGTTAGAGTTTTTTACGATGAAAGAACTAAAGAAAAAAATTCAACAATACCAACGTATTTGGTAATGGACAACATAGTTGTAGTCCTGCCACATTAAAAAAATCAACAATACCAAGGTATTTGGTAATGGACAACATATTTGGTATAGTAAACATACTATAAGTGACAAAAATTTCTGTTACAAAAAACAACAGATCATTGTACCAAACGTTGACACTTCACCAAAATAAAACAGTTCGGACATAGTTGTCTTTTTTTATTAAGTTCATAACTAATCAGAAAGTATCAAATCTCTGCGGACTTGGTTTCTTATAATGTTTCCTTGTAGAAGTATTGGAAACACATAACAAAATAAATACTGATGTTTTGCGATAAAATGTTCGTTGTTACTTCTGACTAACGTGGCGTGACGTTATCATAATAAAAAAAAACATCTATTTGTAAATGGTATACCAATTAGCCTTTAGCTTCGATGCTAAACGAAAACTAACAAAATCAAATTGCCCTTTCGAAGAACAATATTTGTAGTTATAGTTATAAGACATTTACTCTTTAGACAATTGATAGAATTTACGGCCGAACTAATGATAAAAAAAGACTATTGAACTCATTAAATGAAACATAAAGATTCCGTTTCAATCCGGATACTTTAATAAACTCTACTTCTGCTCCGGCAGTTATTTGAAATCTCTTTATCATAAATACGTGATAAAAATAATAGCGGACGCTGAAAACCAGGATAGGATTTCTTCTGATTAATGTGTCTCGTACAAGAGTTTTCATATGTGTATCCAACAAAATAGGACTGTTATGTGAATTTTTAGTGACCTATAGCAATAATGATGATAATAAAAACTGTTAGCAGTCACTTAAACACAAACCTATTTGATTATTTGTAATGAAGCACAAAGCTACACAATGGGCTATCTGTACTCTGCCCACTACAGGTATTGAAACCTGGTTTCTTGCGTTGTAAGTCCGCAGACATACCACTGTGCCACTGGGAGGGGAACTATTTGAATCAGCAGAATTTTAAGGATTTAATTTTTACATATTATAAAATATCTGAAAAATGCTAAATGTGGCAGGGCTACAAATATGTTGTCCATTACCAAATACGTTGGTATTGTTGAATTTTTTAATGTGGCAGGGCTACAAATATGTTGTCCATTACCACATACCTTGGTATTGTTGAATTTTTTAATGTGGCAGGGCTACAAATATGTTGTCCATTACCAAATACCTTGGTATTGTTGAATTTTTTAATGTGGCAGGGCTACAAATACTGATGGTTTGTTTTTGTATTGCGTCTACAATATCCATATTTTGTCCATTCCCAATTCTCGGTATTGTTGAATTATGTAAGGCTACAAGTACTTACGAATTGCTTTTACTCTCTCTCTCTTTTTAGTGGGTCTACAATACACGAAACTAACAGAACTAAGACGGAAGCATTACAATAAAACTTCTGTTATTATAACACCTAGATAAGTCATCACACTTAAACAACACATGAATCGTTACAACACTTCAAACCACGATATGAAGCGTTACTACACTTCAAATAACACATGAAACGTTATTACACTTCCAAACAACACATGAATCGTTACCACACTTCAAAATAGCACATGAAACGTTGCTACATTTCAAAATAACACATGAAACGTTGCTACACTTCAAGACAACACATGAAACGTTATTACACTTCCAAACACCACATGAATCGTTACCACACTTCAAGACACGATATGAAACGTTACTACACTTCAAAATAACACATGAAACGTTGCTACACTTCAAGACAACACATGATACTTCATCACACCTAAACAACACATGAATCGTTACCACACTTCAAAACACGATATGAAACGTTACTGCACTTCAAAACACGATATGAAGCGTTACTACACTTCAAAAATAACACATAAACGTTGCTACACTTCAAAACAACACATGATACGTCACCACACTTAAACAACACATGAAGCGTTACCACATTTCAAAACACGATATGAATCGTTACTACAACTTCAAAGAAACTCAAAGAACGTTACAACACTTCAAAACAGCACACGAGGCATTACTAAACTTCAAAACATCACATAAATCATTGATAAACTTTAAAACAACAATGGAGCGTTATAACGCTTCAAAACAACAAACGAAACGTTACTACACTTCAAAGTAACACATAAAACGTTACCACACTTCCAAACAATGATGACATTTTGGTACGGTATGATTATTTTCAGAAATACAATTTTTATTTAGTCTTTAACAACTAAAACTAAGACTTAGTGTAAACATGTGTACAAATATATATATATATATGAAGCTTTATATAAAATCTCAAAAAACAGTCGGCGAAAACCGTTTCAGCCAAAACATTCGATATAAAATATATTCTACAGTATTGTTGACGAAAATGTTTTTTACTTCGAGTTATCGTCCTTCATCAACAACTCTTCAACTCTGATGAAAGAAGTAATAAAAGAATTCTGACAGATAGATTTTAAAAGACTCAGAAACTCTAGAGCTTTCAAATATTTAGCTATTCTTCTTCACTTCTGAAGAAGAAGAATGAACTATTCGAAAGCGGTTGTATTTCTAGATATTTTTTTTTCATTTACAGCTCTTTAAGTTGTTATGTACTACGGTGTAACTTTGTGTTAATCTGGTCGAAGATCATGTATTGCTTTTCAACTTATTTTATTGTAAAGTGTAATTTTAGTGACCATAAGTTCTGTATAAAAAGTAAAAATATATATATAAAACGTCGGAAACAGGAATTAAAAGCATCCAAGAGCAATATACAACATACTGTGAATTTAAAAAAAAATTTTTAGTGTAAGATTTTTATTACATTTCAAACTTAAATGTAATATCTAATTCTACAGCTGGTGGGTTCCTGGTTCGTCGTACACATACCCGTGGTGGTAACGTTCCTCAGACAACAAGACGAGAACATGATAATGTCACCAAGGAGGAATCCATGATAAACACCTTTCCCTTTTTTGACACGACCCAAGCGTGCGAGAGAGCTGCTTTAAGGTTGGTGTGAGATTTAAAAACAATGTTTTTATTATTATTATTCTTAGAAGACCTTGATACGATGTTATCTTTACCAGATTAAAAGAGACGAAAGCTCTGTCTTCAAGCAATGAAGACACACATAGTTAATTCACATAACCAAACGTCTCTATCTATTTAGTGACCGAATAAAAATCTTTCAAGTGGTACTATTTCGTTCCTAGTGATACCAAAACTTTAAAAAAATCAACCTTCAGGTACTTACAGTTTCTTGTAAGGTCATAATCTTCACCTCCTATTTTTGGATACATATTTATATCTTTATTCGTCCTTAATGACCTGTTTTTCTATGATATTTTTGATATATATTTTTATCTTTATTCGTCCTTAATAAGCTGTTTTTTACGATATTTTTGATACATATTTATATTTTTATTCGTCCTTAATGACCTGTTTTT
>NW_013673727.1:11884-16812 GCF_000517525.1 Limulus polyphemus
TTTTCTACGATATTTTTGATACATATTTATATCTTTATTCGTCCTTAATGACCTGTTTTTCTACGCTATTTTTGATACATATTTATATCTTTATTCGTCCTTAATGACCTGTTTTTCTACGATATTTTTGATACATATTTATATCTTTATTCGTCCTTAATGACCTGTTTTTCTACAATATTTTTGATACATATTTATATCTTTATTCGTCCTTAATGACCTGTTTTTTACGATATTTTTGATATATATTTGTATCTTTATTCTTCCTTAATAACCTGTTTTTCTACGATATTTTTAATATATATTTATATCTTTATTCGTCCTTAATGACCTGTTTTTCTACGATATTTTTGTACTATATTTATATCTTTATTCGTCCTTAATGACCTGTTTTTCTACGATATTTTTTATATATTTTTATATCTTTATTCGTCCTTAATGACCTGTAAAGTAGAAGTAATTATACAAGTCTCTACACCACTACATTTATGTTATTAAACCTCCCAAACGGTTCACGGTGGTGCCCAAGAGAAGCATCCAATTACGTTCAATTTCTAGGATGACTGTCAGAGATGACATATCGGTAAAACACATTTCGTTTGACTTCCAAAGCGTTCTCATCTCCAGTTTTCATATCCCAACATCACATCAATGTCGATGTCCGGTTGCAGTCTGGGAAAAAAGCATGAATCATTACATCATAACTTATGAAATATTTGACGTGCGAGATTCACCAACTAACTTGAGAATTTATAGCTGGGTGTTGTAGTTGTATTGATCTCCACTTCATAAATTACAGCTTGGTGTTGTAGTTGTATTGATCTCCACTTCATAAGTTACAGTTTAATGTTATAGTGGTATCGATCGTTACTTCATAAGTTACAGTTTAATGTTGTAGTGGTATTGATCTCCACTTCATAAGTTACAGTTTAGTGTTGTAGTGGTATCGATCTCCACTCCATAAGTTACAGCTTGGTGTTGTAGTGGTATCGATCTCCACTTCATAAGTTACAGCTTGGTGTTGTAGTGGTATCGATCTCCACTTCATAAGTTACAGCTTGGTGTTGTAGTGGTATCGATCTCTACTTCATAAGTTACAATTTAGTGTTGTAGTGGTATCGATCTCCACTTCATAAGTTACAGTTTAGTGTTGTAGTGGTATCGATCTCTACTTCATAAGTTACAATTTAGTGTTGTAGTGGTATCGATCTCCACTTCATAAGTTACAGTTTAGTGTTGTAGTGGTATCGATCTCCACTTCATAAGTTACAATTTAGTGTTGTAGTGGTATCGATCTCCACTTCATAAGTTACAATTTAGTGTTGTAGTGGTATCGATCTCCACTTCATAAGTTACAGTTTAGTGTTGTAGTTGTATTGATCTCCACTTCATAAGTTACATTTAGTGTTGTAGTTGTATTGATCTCCACTTCATAAGTTACAGTTTAGTGTTGTAGTGGTATCGATCTCCACTTCATAAGTTACAGTTTAATGTTGTACTTGTGTTGATCAATATCTTCTATTATAAATGATAAAAGTAATTTGTCGAAATGGATTTAAGTAAAAAAAAAATAACAAATTCTTAAAACCGATGTAAAGAGAGGTTGAAAATTTTGGAAACATACTTGAGTAAAAATAGCATTCTTAAAATTGACGTAAAATACAGTAACTGATCATCGATATCATGTCTGGCACGTGGTAACCAGGTCGCACTTTTCCTCAGTAGCGAAAACATTTAGTTTTACGATTGGTAAGAAACATAATAAAATACATGACGTCTCTTCGATAATTCCGTCTTTGATAATTTGATGATACATGTTCCAGACGTTGTATGATTGATTTTTCTACTTGGAGTCTGTCTGTTTGTTTGTTTGTTCTCTCTCTATTTCTAATACTGTAAAACATAGCAATACAACCATCGTTATGTAGTAATCTACTTTCTCGAACTTTAAAGTCGGTTAAAGTCGCGGATAAGAAATAAATATTCATAAATTTCAATGATATGTCAGAGCTATAGTAACGGGAGGGTACGGTATGTGACATGAGTTATAGAGAGATATGTTTTGTTAGGAACAACTATGCCAGTTTTTATTAAGTTGACATAGCACTGAAAACATTCACTGTATTTTGGATATTAGACAGACACTCACTTTATATGATTTACAAAACTGGCTTTAAATGGGTCAAAAATAAACAAATTAGAAAAATAATTCGTAAAACACCTATTTAATAATTCAAAAGTACAAGCAAAATTATATATTATCGGTAAAATATGTGTTTTAAAGCCTTATTGTATTAACATATTAAAAAAAAGATGTTTGTTTGTTTTTAATTATGCACAAAGCTACACAAGGGCTATCTGTATTCCACGGGTATCGAAACCCGGTTTCTAGCGTTGTAAGTCCGCAAAACATACCGCTGTGCCACTGGGGGGCTAAAAAGAAAGAAACACGGGTTTGTACGACTCGTTTCTGTTCGTGTATTATCACATGTTACAAAACGTTGCTCTTTGCTTACTACGGTTATGGTAGGACTTGTTGCAGGTTTCTTTCTGGATGATCCTTGCGTCCTAAGCTGATCCATATTCCTTTGTTTTCCAACGATATTGAATACAGAGGATGTTTTAGTCTGTAAAATCCTCGATCCAAACAAAACTTTCATATCTGACTGTATAAATATTTTGTATCAGAAAGGTTTATTACTTTCTTCCGAAAAGCGAAGTCGACTTTCAGTAGCATCACACGAACGTCAAACAGTCTTAAAACTTAGTTCTGATACACGTCATTCCACCGCAACTTTTTATTGGCTGTCGTTATCACGTGACTTGCTGACTCGAATATTCAAAATTGTTTTGATTTAACGTATTCAGTCCTCTTTCTATATATACATATTAATCTGTGCATCTATTTGTCTAATATGAATTGTTTTGTTTTCAGATTACGGGAACTTTCCGTTCACCTGAACCATGGCGATGTACCGGTTACAGTCCTTCAGGATACGATGAAATATGCTGCTAGTGTCCTCGAAAGCGTATCAATGGAAGAAGCAAGGTTAGTGAACTGGGATTCCCAAGATTGCCTCGTAACAATCAACAATAATGAGCAGGTTTTTAACAACGTATAACAATTGGTTGCGTCAAATCAGTATCTTTGTTGCAACAGTACTTCCTAGAATAATATAGTTGCGTCAAATCAGTATCTTTGTTGCAACAGACACCGAAATCTATAAGTCCACTTATATAAGGCCTAACATTAGTTAAGCCTATATTCGATAAAAATATAACATTTTTTGCTTTAATTTAGTCTAAACTTTACCGTACTTAATTTAATTAATTGTTTCTCTCTCTTTTGTATCCTGTTAAACACTGTGTTGTTATTTTTTCTGGGTTAATTAATTGTTTCTCTTTTGTTTCCTGTTAAACAATGTGTTGTTATTTTTTTCTGGGTTAATTGCTTTGTTCATATTTCACATAGTTCTCATTTTTCATCATTCGACACGAATAATTAATAATAATTAATAATAAGGACTCCTGAATAAAAATAAAGTACATGCTAACCACATTACATCTTTTATATCCAGTGCAAACTAATACCAGGACTCTCTAGGCCGGCTGGGATAGAACAGGAATCATAGTGGTTGATACGCGATTTTGTTTGTTTATTTCTTCGTTTTTTTTTTAGAGCAAAGCCACAATAGACTATCTGCTATGTCCATCGCGGGGAATCGAAACCCGGATTTTAATTGTAAACTTACTGCTGTCCCACCGAGGGACGAGACGCTATTTATGTTAGCAAATTGCTTGAAAACAGTCGTTACGGTGTGAACTAGTTTAAATTGATGAAGTATAATTGGTCATCAATTTTGTTTATGTCACACCGCGATTAGGGTAAGGATTATTTATCTATTATAATAATAATACTGAGTTTTCGTCTGTCCTGAAAGTGCGCGCGCACTTTACAATTTAAATGCGCAAGCACTTCATTTCAACGGACATAGATATACTTTAGTAGACATTTTGTACAAAAACACATTAAAGGCTTATTAAGGTCTTTAAAGGGGTCTAAACGTTAGGTCCTAGAATAACATTATAAGTTTATTCATTGATATTTTCGAATCAATTCCACAAGCTGAGTGCATCCGGGTACTCGAATCATCTGTATTCAAGAGACAAAACAAACATCTGGGAACTAAAAACATCTCTATCCACTGAACACAAATTATATACAGATACCAAAATCACAGTTGAGTAAAAACATTTTACTTAGGTAAAATAGTTTAATATTTCTCTCTCTCTCTCTTATCTGTTTCCTTTTAAACATGTGTTGTTGTTGTTTTCTGGGTTAATTAATTGTTTCTCTCTCTTCTGTTTCCTGTTAAACAATGTGTTGTTATTTTTTTCTGGGTTAATTAATTGTTTCTCTCTCTTCTGTTTCCTGTTAAACACTGTGTTGTTGTTGTTTTCTGGGTTAATTAATTGTTTCTCTCTCTTCTGTTTCCTGTTAAACACTGTGTTGTTATTTTTTTCTGGGTTAATTAATTGTTTCTCTTTTGTATCCTGTTAAACACTGTGTTGTTATTTTTTTCTGGGTTAATTAATTGTTTCTCTTTTGTTTCCTGTTAAACAATGTGTTGTTATTTTTTCTGGGTTTCAAAGCGACTGATCCTCTGGTGTTCAAATAAATTAGCTTACCACAGTTTAATTCCTAACTAGAGGGTTGGCCAAAAGATTCTATACAGTTGGTATTACACGAAGACATCTGAAACCAATTTGATTATTGTTCGTTCCAGAGTAATTGATAGAATTATATAGCTGACGTTTGTTTGTTTGTAGTGCTCCTACCCTGTATAGCTGACGTTCGTTTGTTTGTAGTGCTCCTACCCTGTATAGCTGACGTTCGTTTGTTTGTAGTGCTCCTACCCTGTAAAGCT
>NW_013673727.1:17792-25343 GCF_000517525.1 Limulus polyphemus
ACCCGGATTCTGACGTTGTAAGTCCGCAGACATAACGCTGTGCCACTGGGGGCTTTTTTTATTAAAATATATTAATTCTCCCTTTAGTCTATATTGTTATAGGTAAGGAAGTTTAAATTTTCAAAAGAAATTTTAGATCTTAAATTATAAAATATTCAAAGTTATATTATTTTATAGCATATTAATTGAATTTTCGTTTTTATTGTAATAAAGTACTTTTACAATTTTGAACATCGATATATATATATACCTCTTAATTTGTAAAATAATTTAAAGATAATTCATTAAAAAAAATACAAATGGTAAGTTGTAAATATTAACATTTATTTATTTTCTAAATAATTATGCATCGCCATTACTTTAAAAAAGTTGAAGGAAAAAAATGTCATTTAACTCCTTCAGATTTAAAAAACAAACAAAAAATTCAATAACATCAATATTTTTTGGTTGAGGAGATTCTGAGAACCTGTAACACCAATCCTCAAAGAAAGAGGATAAATCCATCATCTTGTTTCTCCGTGTAAGTATTGTTATCGTGGTAGTAATTTTATCTTTCTGAGAACCTGAAACACCAATCCTCAAAGAATAAGGATAAATCCATCATCTTGTTTCTCCGTGTGAGTATTGTTATCGTGGTAGTAATTTTATATTTCTGAGAACCTGAAACACCAATCCTCAAAGAAAGAGGATAAATTAAATTTAAAGGAAACAATCAGGAATGCTAATAAAAATTATTTTCTCTTCATCCCACTCGTTGTTCAAGGATATTATTACTTGATAAGGGTTTTTATGTCCAAAAATGAAAATAAGGTAGCTAATATTTACATTATCTACAAATGGAACGGACGTAGCCAACGAAAAAACAAAAAAGACAGAAGTCTTTGATGTGTACTGTCTTCCTGTCGATGTTAAGTTTTCATGTCTTGAGATAATTTCGGTTGTGTGACGATACTGCTTGATTGAAGACGTTGTGACAGAAGCATCCAACTCAAAGTAACTCACTTAACTCTAAATCTATACGCGTGTCATTAGCGCGCGGTCCTGTGATAGAACTCCTTCCTTTGTACTTGTTTTTCTGTGTGAGTAGCCCTATAGAAGTAATGTTTTCTTGATTAGCGCGGTCCTATGATTAAACTTCTTCCTGAGTACTCGTTTCTTTGTGTGAATAGGCGTATCTGGAAAATGCTTTATGTAACGTCGTCACAGAAACAGTATTACCAGTTTTAATAGTAAATCGCAATATGATATTTCAATTTTAATGTCATAAACATTTTACTTGTATTTTGTTCTCCGTTTTATTACGCTATTAACATAAAAATAGCGTAAAAATACATAAAAAAATAAGCTCTAAGATATCTCTCTTATATTTATCCAGCCAAAGGACTTAAATTAAGGTTTACTAAGGCAGTACTTCGCGTCGTCGTTTTGGTTTTATTCATCCTTTGTAACGTAACTTCTTACTAAAGATGGCGCTCAATCGATAAGAAAACGAACGAAATATACAGAGCTCAAGCTCGTGAATAAATATTTCATGTTTTTCGATTGCTTCCTGAAGACGGCGGGAGTTCTTAATTCATTCCCAGGAACAGTAATATTGAAAGAAAAAGTATAAGTACGCTGGAGCGAGAGCAAACTAGAAATAATTCAGTCTTTATATTACAGTTTGAGATAAGGTAAACAGTAGCTAATGTTAAAGTTCACAAAGTGTAGTTTGGACGTGGAAGAAGCGATAATAACTAAATGTCTCTTCAGACTGGCACGTTTCCTCTTAATTGGTTTTGATCTAAGTTCGCTAAATTGAGAGTATCATTATATCTAAGGGCCATTTACTGCTCGAGAAATCAGAAACAAACTGTTTAAAGTACACCTTAGTCATGACGAAACGCGTTTAATGAAACAAATATTCCCAGAAACAAACTGTTTATAGTACACCTTAGTCATGACGGAACGCGTTTAATGAAACAAATATTCCCAGAAACAAACTGTTTATAGTACACCTTAGTCATGACGGAACGCGTTTATAAACAAATAAATGCGTTATAAACGCGTTTAATGAAACAAATATTCCCATAAACAAACTTTAGATATCATAACAAACTTTGTTTGTTTGCTTGTTTTGAATTTCGTGCAAAACTTCTCGAGGGCTAGCTGACCCTAATTTTGCAATGCTAGATAAGAGGAAAGGCAACTAGTCAACATCACCCCCGCCAACTCTTGGGCTACTCTTTACCAACGAATAGTGGGATTAGTCATCACTTTATAACGCCCCCACAGCTGAAAGTACGAGCATATTAAGGGATGGGATTCAAACTTATGACATTAAGATTACGAATCACGTGCCCTAACGACCAGGCCATGCGAGGCCCTGTAACAAACTGATATAAAAATAATGCACCAAGCGAGGCCCTATAACAACCTAATATAAAAATTAATACACCAAGCGAGGCCCTATAATAACCAGATATAAAAAATAATGCACCATGCGAGGCACTATAACAACCTGATATAAAAACATAATACACCAAGCGAGGCCCTATAACAACCTGATATAAAAACATAATACACCAAGCGAGGCCCTATAATAACCTGATATAAAAACATAATACACCAAGCGAGGCCCTATAACAACCTGATATAAAAAATAATGCACCAAGCGAAGCTCTATAACAACCTGATATAAAATATAATACACCAAGCGAGGCCCTATAACAACCTGATATAAAAAATAATGCACCAAGCGAAGCTCTATAACAACCTGATATAAAATATAATACACCAAGCGAGGCCCTATAATAACCAGATATAAAAAATAATGCACCATGCGAGGCCCTATAACAACCTGATATAAAAAATAATGTTTAAGATACTTAAGAAATATTAAAGATATTTCCTCCGGGTTTTAATGTTAAAAATAACAAAGTTAATCCAGGTCGTTATAATGATATCATTACAAACCTTGCGTTAAGTTTACTAACCATAAAGGAACATGAGAGTAACTTTTAAGGTGAACGTAATACCTACAATAAAAGAATTATGTCAGGGAGTAAGGAGAGATTACATAAACAGGTAAATTGATCACATGAGCCAAACAGTCCTCTCGAGCTGTGGTTAGTCAGGAACGTCCATCTGGCTTTTTTTTTACCTGTCATATATTTCACCACGTCGCTGTCGAATTTCAAACTGACAGCTACTGCGAAGAAATAACACAAGTGTAAGAACATCTGTAGAAAAATAAAACACCTTGACTGACAGTTACCAAAATATATTTTTATTTAAAGTTTTGTAACTTTGGCCTAATTTAAGATGAAAAAAAGGAAAATTGTGCATTTTGTATTGAAAAATATTTGGAAATTTGCTCACTAGGTGGTGATAGATCTCCTTGTTTCAGAGCATGCCATATTCTGTTTTGTTTATCACTAGATGGCGGTATCTATTTGTTTTTGGTTTGTTATTAATTTAGCGCAAAGCTACACGAGGGCTATCTGCGCTAGCCGTCCCTAATTTAGCAGTGTAAGACTAGAGGGAAGGCAGCTAGTCATCACCACCCACCGCCAACTCTTGGGCTACTCTTTTACCAACGAATAGTGGGATGACAAAACCTTGTCGAAACGTTGTACATTTGCTGTTATGTTAAACTTATATTAAAGTTTTTCTTCATTACCCATTCAAGCCGTCTCCAGCCATTATTAGTCTCAAAGTGGGTTCCTCGTCATCGAATTTGAATAGTGGGATTGACCGTCACATTATAACGCCCCCACGGCTGAAAGAGCGAGCATGTTTGGTGTGACAGGGATTCGAACCCGCGACCCTCAGATTGCGAGTCGAACGCCCTAACCACCTGGCCATGCCTGGCCACATTTGTTTTTGGATATTCGCGCAAAGCTATTCGAGGACTATTTAGCCTTCATTGATTTTGAAATGATAGACTAAAGGGAGTGCAAGTAGGTAGTGAACAACAGTCACCGCCAACTCTGGGGCTACTACTGTCTGACCAAATAGTAGGGTTTGACCGCCACGTTTGTAATTATTTATATAATTTTTACATATTCGATGGTAATAGTTACCATTGATCCTGAGTTAAAATAAAGAAAAGTTTTGTTTTTTTTTAAATTAAGCACAACAGTACACGATGGGTCATCTGTGCTGTGCTCACCACGGGCATCTAAATGCAGTTTTTAGCGTTATAAACCTCAGACTTGCCGCTGAATTACTGGGGGCGTAAAGAATAGTGACTAATAATATGTCACTACCACGTGATCTGCTATATCCAGAGCTTGTCATATTGTATTTGTTCACTAGATGGAGTAACTCTGAAATCTATCAGCTGGTTCAGCGACTGATTCAGTGAACAGAGCTTTAATTAAATCAGTAATCCATATCTACTAATAATGAAACTGTCTTTATTTTTAATATTGTGTTTTGGTAAACCAGCAATGTAAGTCTAATGTAACGGAAAGGAACTTCAACTAACCGGAAACTGCTGATGTGAACTACAGAACTTTGTTCCTGTTTCTGTAGTGCTTAGCTTGAGGGGTTTGGAGGTAACTAGGGAACAAAAAAAAGTTGAGTATAAATCCACTTCGACCAGCAGTTTTCCAGGAAATAATTCATTTATTTCCTTCCAGTTTTAACTGCGTAACACTAGTGTTTTTTCTTGAATATTCAGACGACAGAATTTTGGAAAAAACGAAACCTCTTTCAAGAAACGTTAGAATAATTAATGGCACAGTAGTGTGGATAAGACGAATTTTTCAATTCGATCATGATAATAACTTATAAACAAGGAATTGCCGGTTTCATGATTTGTCTTTTTGTGAAAAAAAATCATTATTTCCTTAGTTATCTTAAAAAAATATTAAATATCCATTGACCCGAATTATTTACTGACTGTCAGCAAATTTCTCTCTTAGGAGCTATACAATCCAATAATTTATACACTGTACGGGGACTATATTATGATATGATCGTTCTTCACTGCTTAACGTGCCTGTCGTATTTAAGCTCAATTAAATTGTATTATGATTTTATATTGAACGTTTAAGGCATTATGGACATAACGTTCTTCCAAAGTAAAGGCTTTACACTGAAAGCTGCTGAAGCATTGAAAAACTAATAGGCCTGACACTGAAAAAAAATTACTCAAACTGCAAAAGTTTTTTTTGTTTTATTTCTCAAATTTTTCTTTTTTCACTTTTAAATCAGACGTTTGTAAAAGTTGAAGTTAGAAAGAAACAGTGATGATAGTTTTACACACGTCTGATTTGAAATGAGAGAAGAGGAATGCGGTAAAGATAAATATTTACAGTTTACTTGATCTATATATCACAAACGTTAGGCATAAGGATGTTTTTCTTTCCCTTGATAACATCATTTAAGATTGATTACTTTGTACGTTAATTTCCCAGATGGCTATTGGAAGAAGAAGAAGATGACCTGTCCGAAGTTCAACCAGATGCCGTCCCTAACGAAGTTAGAGAATGGCTTTCCTCTACATTTACTCGAAAGACTGCAGCACAACGAGTGCGCTCTGACGACAAGCCACGGTTCAGATCGGTTGCCAATGCCATTCGAGCGGGTATTATGGTAGACAGGTAAGTGCTGCCATCTAGCGGAGTAAACAAAAACTATTTTCGACGTCTATTTTAGTATGCAAGGTTATAACTTTAAGCAATATTATCTAATCTAAAATAATGAAACATTTCCACTTGTTTTATTTTATACAGTTCTTAGCTTCGTATTTCATTTCTACTCAGTTTTTCACATCATAACATTTCTCTCATATTCACATTTTTTGTTATACAAAATTTGAAATATCACCAGAAAAGATATTATCTAAAGAGGTTAATTTTTAACTGATCTTGTACATTTAAAATGTATTCTGTTCTTCAGATATATTTTCTGTAAGATATAAGCCCAGTCAAAACTATCATGGATATTTTATGAGCAATTATCTAACAATGTGATTTATAAAAAAAAATACACATGGTTTAATTGTAAATAATAAAAAAGTAATTGCATAACTTTAAAAGAATTAATTATAGTAATTACGACTGCGAGTACCTTAAAAAAGCCTAAACTCAATTTCCAAATAGCTTTAATTAGATATAAAGGACAGTTTTAAACAGCATTGTAGTATTTCAAGCTGAAAAAATTAATTACCTCAATTTCCAAATTAGGTATAAACAAGTTTTTAAACAGAATTACAGAAAAATCGGAAAAATGCTTACCCTCTATTTCCAAATGACGTAAATTAGGTTATGATGCCATTCAATTTCGAATTCTATTAAATTTTTGGTTCTTCGGTGTGTATTTTTATTCAATTTTATTATATATTAAAAGTATATACTTTTCTACTCCATATTAAATAAAGTATTTCGTTCAGTGAAGCTCCAAAAATGAAGTTTTTGTTGGTCAGTCTTGAGATATAAGAATCACAAAATGGTTCTTTATTTTTGTTCTCAGGATATACAGAAGATTGTCCAGTTCTTCTTTGATGCAGCAGATACCATCTCAGGTCATGCAGATGCTCAAGGTGAAACGTTTCTATACAGCTTACTCTCAGTTGTTTTGTAGGTGGCGCTGTTACACAAGACTCGTTGATGATGTGTGCAATTTACATTCAATTGTGAGCGCAGACAATAAGAATTGATTACTCCTATGGATGAAAATTAAATCGGTGCTACATATTATTTGTTGTTGTTTTTTAATGCAAATCAAGAATATATTTTACAGGTGGCGCTGACAATTTCTGTATCGTTGAGTACAGTCTCACAGATCTCAATATTATTGCACGTCTAGCGCATTTCTGAGGATAATGCAAATAATATTGTTGCTGAACTATGAGCAAGTAAAAGGGTTAGTTTTCAACAACTATAAATTCGAAGTTCAGGTTTTGTGAATAATTTTATTCGTAAAACATTTTAAACATTGAAATAAAAAATCAAGCATATTTCAAACAAATCAGTAATTTGGTTACTAAAAAAAAAGAAGAAAAAAAAAGAGAGATTTTGTTCCTAAAGTTAATCAGCCACTGAAATACTTAAAGGCTAAATACTACTTTGATTTTATAATTTAGATAAATATTTTTATCATTCTAAATTAATCCGCCATTCGATCAGTAGCTTGTTTATTGTCAAGACCAATAGCAATGCAGCTTATAGACTAATGCACTAGCTACCCGATGGCGCCACCGTTTTCTCTTCTTGAGTGTTTCGCTTGTCATGATTGGCTTACGGATGGTCTGTATTCTTACTCGTAACGTTTTTACTATATTTATTATCTACCAAGAATGACTTGAAAAGTGAATGTTTATGTTAAAAAGTCAAGGTGCCTACGCTTGCTGGTCTACTCCTATGGTCAGCGAATTTACCCTATCTGTTTGACTGCTTGTATACGCTTCAATCTTTTGGGTTCGTGTAAAGGGAGATCTTTTAATGCGAATTATTACATCCAGTTATGGCCCGGCATGGCCAGTTGGTTAAAGTGCTCGACTCGCAATCTGTTTGTTTGTTTTTGAACTTCGCGCAAAGCTACACGAGGGCTATCTGCGCT
>NW_013673727.1:26312-32743 GCF_000517525.1 Limulus polyphemus
TGACGGGGATTCGAACCCGCGACCCTCAGATAACGAGTCGAGCGCCCTAACCACCTGGCCATGCCTTTAGATATACTCTCACAGAGGGCGCGATTTCTTTATAAAACTGTATAACACAAACATTAGTAGTTCTTATAACTGTTTTAGAATCTCACCTTATAAGGAAAATTGTTATTTATGAATAAATCGCGTGGAAAGTGTGCGTTGATTTCTCATGAAAAAATAATAATAACACATGCAGGTCACGTGGAAACTGTGTGTCAACTTCTCACGTACACACTTTAATATAGAAAGACGTGCAGGTCACGTGGAACTTGATGTCAACTTCTCATTCTGATTGACAAGTTACAATCATCTGTCATAACATAATATCAACACAATTATTTGTTTACCCAAAACGTGTCTCAAGAACTCGTTAGTGATACAGCAAAAAATTAACTAATTAAACGACAGATTACAATATAAATGGCCGTTTTTAGTAGTTCTAACATGAATCAGTGGTTTTTATTCACTTAATTATTGTATTTTATAGAATATAGACGAGTGGTCGTTCGATGTTTTTGCCGTTAACGAAGTGGCCAATGGACACGTTCTACGTTACATTAGTTACGACTTATTGAACCGCTATGACATCCTACACAAATTCAAGGTAAGAATACCGCCAGAAATATACTTACTATTTATAAATTATAGAGTTTTCAAAGACAAGTATATTTCCAAGAGCAGAACAGAAGTTACTGGACTTTTTCATACACCTGTTGAGAAGCTGTAACAACACGATACTGTTTCTATTACTGTCAAAGGCTCCAACAATAGACGCGCCAGAAACACATGTTTGGGGGGGATTATTTTAAGACTTCAATTCCTCCCGAAATGCTCTGACAAAGTTTATTTTATTTTTCCAACTGAGCCCCACCTTGAAAACCATTAAAGCAAGATGATAAAACTCTATTCTCTACTTGTTATTGTTTTGAATAACACGCCCCCCCCCCAGAGGCCCTATTTGCACTGCTTTTTTTTTCTTTTTTTTTGTGGCTTGACCAGTTTTTCTTTATTATCGCTTATGTTCCAAGGTTTTTACAGCCCGCCAATATATTATTTGAATTCCTGGACTTTTGTGTATTAGTAACCAATGAAAACAGTTCTTACCGATATCCCGTGTAATTATATCATTGTATAACACTCATTTTACCAGTGATGGAAACATCTCGTGCTCTCTTTGCTCGTTCTTCATGATTAGGTAGTTTACACAGAATTTTTAGGTTGCGTGTATGCTAATCACATGTGAGTATTGTACTGACTTAGAAAGAAAAGCATATAAAAGCAGGATGTCACAAAATAAGTATATGATGTAGGTGTGTTTCAAGAGTCATGCCGTGGGGATACACGAAGAGGGACTAAAAGTCAGGTAAATTAAAATCGCTCTACTGCTCAAATTCATTCTTACATTTTCTTAAAATCTTCCCTCACAATGATTTGTTTGTTTGAAAATGACCGCAAGGGAGTAGCAATTAGACTGCAGTATTTGGTAACAATTGGACTACAATATTTGTTAACAATTAGACTAGAGTATTTGGTAACAATTAGACTACAATACTTGGTAACAATTAGACTACAGTATTTGGTAACAATTGGACTACAATATTTGTTAACAATTAGACTAGAGTATTTGGTAACAATTAGACTGCAGTATTTGGTAACAATTAGACTACAATACTTGGTAACAATTAGACTACAATATTTTGTAACAATTGGACTACAATATTTGGTAACAATTAGACTGCAGTATTTGGTAACAATTGGACTACAATATTTGGTAACAAGTAGACTACAATACTTGGTAACAATTAGACTACAATATTTTGTAACAATTGGACTACAATATTTGTTAACAATTAGACTAGAGTATTTGGCAAGAATTAGACTGCAGTATTTGGTAACAATTAGACTACAATACTTGGTAACAATTAGACTACAATATTCTGTAACAATTAGACTACAGTATTTAATAACAATTAGACTGCAGTATTTGGTAACAATTAGACTACAATACTTGGTAACAATTAGACTACAATATTCTGTAACAATTAGACTACAGTATTTAATAACAATTAGACTGCAGTATTTGGTAACAATTAGACTACAATATTTGGTAACAATTAGACTACAATATTTTGTAACAATTAGACTACAGTATTTGTTAACAATTAGATTAGAGTATTTGGTAACAATTAGACTACAATATTTTGTAACAATTAGACTAGAGTATTTGGCAACAATTAGACTACAGTATTTGGTAACAATTAGACTACAATATTTTGTAACAATTGGACTACAACACTTGGTAACAATTAGAGTAGAGTATTTGGTAACAATTAGACTAGAGTATTTGGTAACAATTAGACTAGAGTATTTGGTAACAATTAGACTACAATATTTTGTAACAATTGGACTACAACACTTGGTAACAATTAGAGTAGAGTATTTGGTAATAATTAGACTACAATATTTGGTAATAATTAGACTACAGTATTTGGTAACAATTAAACTACAGTATTTGGTAACAATTGGACTACAATATTTGATAACAATTAGAATACAGTATTTGGTAACAATTAAACTACAATATTTGGTTTCCTAGTCGTCACCTGTTATCTTTAATACTATTATTTCTATGGCTGAGTAGTGGTTAAGGTTCGTATTCTTAAAATAGTTTTTGAGAAGATCTGGTCACGGTTTAGTTTGAACCATATCTCTCTGTGCTTCACAGACTAAAAAGGATTATATATGTGATACATGAAAGACAAGCCTAAACATGGTGAAGAATGAAAAGACGGGTTTCGTAAAGAAAATAAACCTTGTCTTGTTCCAAGAATAATTTTAATCGTAGAATCAAATTCCTTTTTATTTTTAATTACTGGACAAAGTTTGATAATTTTGTAATAAGAATTATGAATTGTCTTTTTTTTCTTCTTCTCTGTATTATCTGCGCAGATTCCCACGGCAGTTTTGGAGAATTTTTTGGTACAGGTTGAGCTGGGATATGGAAAACACAAAAATCCCTATCATAACAACATCCATGCTGCTGACGTCACCCAGACCGTGCATTTCATGATTTGGCAATCTGGGTTAGCGGTAGGTATTGGTGACTGTAACCAATTACTTTTGTTTTTCTCGCTCCAGTTGTTAAATTAAAACATTTAAACAAAGATCAAGCAGTATTCGAACCCCGGATATTGCTTTCCAAACAGGTGCTTTGATAAATTGAAGAAGAAAAAAAAACTGAAATGTATTTGAAATGTTAACCGCTATAAATACCAAAGATAAATTATACATATATGTCATTGTCCATTTAATTGGAGAACTCACCGGATTTTCCATCAGGAAGACTCAGGATCGAATCCCGACTACTAACTTACAGATACTATCCAATATTTAGATAAACCGCTGAAACCTCAAATCTAGACTATCTCCACCTATTTCTTTGAGTCAGCTCATGTTATCAATTCACTAATGTGTTTTTAGGCTTATTCAATATCTTCTTAAGCATGCTAGGGAGGTCAGAGTGACCGTTGAGTTAGGCCTAACAGCAGAGAGTTGTACGTATTCAGATATTTTTCTTTTCTAAATAGCTGTACTGTTACGTAAAATACAGCACGATGGCCGAACCATTAAACATTTCTATGTTGACAACACGTCTTTTTAGTTTCAATGAAAAATATAAAATTTTTGTTATTTTCCACACAACTGCTCGCGATTTCACTTCTACATAAATCAACTTCCTAACTCCCCACTAGAGAAGCAGGGCCACAACAGCTGTAACAGCCATGCGCACAGCTGTAACAGACATGCTACGCAGAGAATCGAAATAGGTCTTATCGGTCATAAAACATGAGAACAGCTCAAAATAAAGCAAAATGGATAATAGACACGTTGAAATAGTTTCCTACAGACAGCCCTTTCATCAGCTCGAGAAGTCGGGGCTCTGTATGTGAATAAAAGCGCGGTCCTAAAAGAAAACACTAAAGAATTGTGATTCATTACTTGTTGTGAGGACATTAGTTCATTCAAGTAGTAGACCCATCAGATCTGATGAAGAACTTAGAGAACGTGAAATTGTCTATAATCTAGATAGAAGGAAGGAACAGTCTATAAGAAACTATTTAACATGATAACCTTTGAACTTTCTGTCATAGGATAACCAACATGTTTTGAAAATGTTTATTTCCACAGAACTGGTTGACAGATTTGGAGGTGTTTGCCACTTTGTTCTCAGCCATCATTCACGATTTTGAACATACGGGCACAACTAACAATTTCCATGTTATGTCTGGGTAAGTGTTAATACAACATAACTAAAGGTTAGTACTTCCATGTTACGTCTGGGTAAGTGTTAATACAACATAACTACATCTTAGGACTTCCATGTTACGTCTGGGTAAGTGTTAATACAACATAACTACATCTTAGGACTTCCATGTTACGTCTGGGTAAGTGTTAATACAACATAACTAAAGGTTAGGACTTCCATGTTACGTCTGGGTAAGTGTTAATACAACATAACTACATCTTAGGACTTCCATGTTACGTCTGGGTAAGTGTTAATACAACATAACTAAAGGTTAGGACTTCCATGTTACGTCTGGGTAAGTGTTAATACAACATAACTAAAGGTTAGGACTTCCATGTTACGTCTGGGTAGGTGTTAATACAACATAACTAAAGGTTAGGACTTCCATGTTACGTCTGGGTAGGTGTTAATACAACGTAACTACATCTTAGGACTTCCGTGTTACGTCTGGGTAAGTGTTAATACAACAATCTAAAATTTAGGATCAAATATAGTAACGTAATATTTACACTTAGTTACAAAAGTGACCATAATGGAGATCGACCTTAATATTTGTAAAATTGCTAACACTTGATATTCCAAGGTTAAAACTCAACATATGTGTACAGGGTGGGCCAAAACTAATACGACACTGATGTATCAGCAATGTTATGTGTTTTTACAAGAACGTTGGCAAAAGCAAAACCAAAGATGAAATAAGTATCCTGGAACTGAGGGGGATTACGGCATGTCATGTGGATAGAGACATCTATCGGGAAATACATTTCTCGTGTTCATCTTATAAAGTCCTGTTAGTTTTCTCAAATATATATACACATATGACTAGATTAAAAAGTAGCATAACAAGAAGAATACAAGTTATAGAAATATGTATATGCATACATAATGTTTTATGTACTTACATATTATTTTTATACAAATCTAACCCATTGTTTCCCAAAAGTGTCTGTGCTGTGTTCACTTATAACCTTCGAACCGCTGGACCGATTATTACCAAGCATAGCGTGTACCATTGAACTCTCCGGATAGCGATATAGGATGTTCGGCGTTCGTATCTGACATCCTCCATATGTCACCCACGTTGGCCCCCACATATTTTCCGTGCGTTGAACGAGTACGTCATTTAATATATACAAATTTTGCTGTGTATATACAGCACTTTGCTGTGGGGTCCAAAAGCCCCCCCCCCATGATCCCCAGAGGTCCAAATGTAATAATCAAACTTCTCCATTATTTTCACTTACTTATTTAGTTACCTCAAAGGGGGGGTGGGGGTGAGTCCGTATTCGAATAAAAAAAATGTTAAGACAACTGCCCGTAGTACCTAAGCCTATGTACCCAAGATTGGTCTCGCTAGCTTGTGAGTGGGATCATGAACTCAGTTTCAAACATGGCGCCCCCGGGATCCCGAGAGTTGGCCAGAAACAGAAAATTCGATACCATAATCCTCCCTTCTCTCTCAGACCCCATCATGCCTGGTTCACCCTTCTGAGTGTGTTTAAGTCCCCTTGGTACCCACTTGTTAGGCGGCTGCGCCCTATACATAAGAACGCCCCCATCCCGATCCACACCGAGTCCGCCTACTAAAGTTTTATCTTGCTAGTTCGACAAGTTAATGTGTGATGCAAGTTTAACGAAACGCTGCATTGAATTCTGTTTGTATTTCATACCTTTCATTGCATACATAAGGATAAGATCGCTTTCAAGAATAGTTGTTGTTTTCCCTTTTAGTTCGGACACAGCCCTTCTGTATAACGACAAAGCGGTTTTAGAGAATCATCACGTGAGTGCTGCTTTCAAACTTCTTAAAGAAGAAGACAATAACATTCTTCAGAATTTCAGCAAAGAAGAATTCAGGTGTGTTTAACACCCACATGTTTCATCTAGAATACTTACATATATATAGTGTGGTTAATTGTTTGAAAGTGGTGTGTAGAATTCATTCTAGATGAAACATGTGGGTGCTAAACACACCTAATTAAAGAAACGATTTTTACTATAAGCAGTAACTTTTATTTGCTACAAAACAATTGTTTTGATATATATATATATATATGTGTGTGTGTGTGTGTGTGTGTTA
>NW_013673728.1:0-3715 GCF_000517525.1 Limulus polyphemus
TGACGAATTAATTTACATATGTCAATCACTATACATGACGAATTAATTTACATATGTCAATCACTATACACGACATGTTAAGTTATATATGGCAATCACTATACACAACGAATTAATATGCATATGTCAATCATTATACACGACATGTTTAGCTAGATATGTCAATCACTATACACGACGAATTAATTTACATATGTCAATCACTATACATGACGAATTAATTTACATATGTCAATCACTATACACGACAAATTAAGATAAATATGTCAATGACTATACACGACACATTAGATAAATATGTCAATTATTTTACACGACATCTCAAGTTAGATATGCCAATTACTTGACACGACACATTAAAATAAGTATGTCAATCACTATACACTACATTTTAAGTTAGATATATCATTCACCATACATGACACATTAAGATAGAAATTTCAATCACTATACATGACGTGTTAAGTAAGGTATGTCAATCACTATACATGACATGTTAAGTAACATATGTCAATCACTATACGTGACACATTAGGTAAATATGTCAATCACTATACATGACAAATGAAAATAAATACGTCAATGACTATACACGACATGTTACGTTAGATATCTCAATCACTATATACTACAAGTTAAGATACTAAGATAAACATACTAATATAAACATGTTAAGCACTGTGCATAACATATTAAGATAGTTATGTCAATCACTATACACGACATATCACTATACATATGTTAATTACCATACACGAGATATTAAGATAGATATGTTAAGCTTTCGTCAATATGCACTATTTTTCTCACCTTTGTATTAATTTAAGATATACTTGTATCAGGTATTGGTATTTTCAACTTGAAGAGCATCTTATACGACACGTGGGTTAAACAGAAATGTTAGATATCCTAACTTGGAGCTACTAACAAAACAATCAACGTTACTCTTCAATAGATTGCCACTGTTAACTCAATGGCAGGATTAGTTGTCACTTTTATAATACACCACCAACCAAGTTACCTTAATTTTCTGATATAAAACTAGGCAAGCTAACTAACAGCCAATCATGGCCAAAGATTAGCAACATGTGTTAGATATTATAAAGATTACTTTTTTTAAAGAATCTGTGGTTGTATGCTGTGCCTTATTACTATTATAATACAAATAGAAACTAGCAGTTTAAAATATGTCACCTTAATAAGTATATATTATACAAATAGAAACTAGCAGTTTAAAATATGTCACCTTAATAAGTATACTTTATACAAATAGAAACTAGCAGTTTAAAATATGTCACCTTAATAAGTATATATATACAAATAGAATTTAGCAGTTTAAAATATGTCACCTTAATAAGTATATTTTATACAAATAGAAACTAGCAGTTTAAAATATGTCACCTTAATAAGTATATTTTTTGGTATACAGATATATTAGAACAACATTACCACTGAGTAGTGTAACGTAATTACCGTATTAATCATCTTTCACTTTGTACAAACGTATCTATGAGAGGAATTAATAACAGGGTATGCCCATTATCAAAATTGAGAGGTGTGAGGGTCAGAAGGGTTGCGACAGTATCGATCTAACATTTCAACGCTGTTTCAAGTTGATAAGCTACATGTATTTTGTTACCTTATTGAAGTCCTTGATATTTTAAAGTGGCATCATAAGATATTCTGAATAGAGCAGTTTAATTAAAAGATAAGAATAAGTCAGAGCTTTACTAAAATGCGTTTATATAAATTTATTGTGACCTTTTGAAAATAATAGAAAATTAATAATAGTAATAATATGATTAATAATATTTTTATGACTAAGGAATATTTCAGGGGAATAAAAAGAAAACTAATCCGAAAGATTTTTTTTAAACTAAAATAAATACATAACTGATGATATGTAGTTATCTTATAGCAAACCAGCACCTGCTTTGAACAATTTTCCCACACGACTGGTTTTCAGTTCCTGTTTTATACGCTTTCTCCAATGTTTGGTATTTGTTTAATATCTAATTCGTTAGAAAATGACAAACCCAATTTTAATAATTTTGCCAGTGCAGAATTTTCCTCCTTTTCTGTCTAATCAGCCTAATATCTCTTTGTACGTTTAGACTAACTATTTTAATTGAAATTTATCCTGTCTTGGTGTGTCTTTTGTTTTTCTTTCTTAAAATTAATTAACGAATGGACATTTTCCGCTCTACTGTTTTATAATCCATCAGTTGTAACATTCTTCATTGTCAAAATCATTAAGTGAAGCTTTTAAAGTACTTAAAGGATCGCTAAGTATTTGGAATAATGGAAGTTTATGGTATGTTCTTTGGGACTTCTCCATTCTTCATTATTGACTACGTTCCGTATGAAAAACCTTTTGCTGGAAGTGGTCATTGATAAAGCGTTGAATAAAAACATACTTATTTCAAACCATTGATATTCTGTTCTAAAGAAAAATGCATTTAAGAATCCGAAAGGTATATGAATAGAAACGATCCCTGAATTAAAATGAAATATATATCAATCGGTAACGTTACATAAATCACTTACATTGTTGAAGCAGAATAACCTCTTTCAACAACAATATAAACGAGTCTCTTTATTACATAAGAAATAAAGATTAACAATATTAAAAAGATATGAAAATTATGTCATATGAAAAAATAAGTTTTTTCTTATGGAAATAATATACAAAGACGAAGTTTCTCTGAAGATTCAATTCAAGATGGAGGACATTTTCATAAAACCTATACAACTTCAATGTAAACCATTTATTAAAGAAATTAATTATTGCCTAGCGTATATACAGCCAATTAGCGTCACTTCTCAAGACAACAATGAGTGTAACAGTGAAAATCTAAGTATGCACAATAAGAGGCATGTCGAGGACATAAAACAACAAGGATTTTTATACATAAGAATGTATTTTTTTTGTTTTTAGGATTTTCACCCAAAAACTACTACCTGCAAACTGGTACCTGCCCATAGACGTCCCTAATTTTGAAGTGTTAGACTAGATGGAGGGCAGCTAGTCAGCATTACTCATCGTAATCTGGTGAGTTACTCTTGACTGACTGAATAGTCGAACTTAACTGTCACTCTTACAGCGCACTCTTGGCCCCAAAGTGCAAACAGCGTTTCTTTAGCAACAGGACGTTTAACCATGAGGATTCATAATTCGAACATACAAGGTAGGCGATGTTGAACTGAATTGGGTTTAATGAGAGTTTATAATTATATTTATGATCTTAAGAAACCACCAAGAGGGTAATAATAATATAATAAAACAAGATAAATAAAAAAATTGGAAATTTAGAAACCTGCACCACCACCTGTTCAAGAGGATAATAATAATATAATAAAACAAGATAAATAAGAAAATTGGAAATTTAGAAACCTGCACCACCACCTGTTCAAGAGGATAATAATAATATAATAAAACAAGATAAATAAAAAACTGGGAATTTAGAAACCTGCAAACAGGGATCGTAAAAAGTAAACAAACAAGACTGGATATAGTGTAGACATTATTTACTCAGACTACTAATCCCTATTTTGACTTCACCAAATGTAATTGTAGGTAAATGCATGGAGCCAAAATAAGGGTTTGTAGTTTGAGTAAACAATGTCTGCAGTAATAATGGCTGGAGACGGCTTGAATGGGTAATGAAGAAAAACTTTAATATAAGTTTAACATAACTTATATTAAAGTTTTTCT